>NC_053023.1:720321402-720353871 GCF_003073215.2 Triticum urartu
TTCCTCATATCGAGCACAATGTGGTATCATCGCCAGTTCTCACGAACAGCGAACTCATCAACATTGGTCGTCCTTTGACGCCAATTGCTCAGGATGACTCATGGGCTGATCACCCTCAAGACTCCCCCCGTCAAGAAGAAACACCAGCTACTCCCTCAACTCAAGTCACCACTCCGGTGCTTGAAGATGATGACTTTGAGGCCCAACCTACTCCATCTCCACAACCGTCGCTAGCGTTCCTGTAAGTGCATCTAGTGCCCCTTAGTGATTTTGGTGTATTGAAGACTTATAGGTTAAGGGACTAATGCGTTTGTGACTGTACACAGGTCTATAAGTCTATGAGGAGTTTAATATTTACAGAGAAACTCGACCCCTAAAAATGAAGTTCTTCGAGTGAAGACTTTGGATCTCTGAAGACTTTGAAAGTGAAGAAATTGGTGTGACCTTGAAGACTTGGTATTCATTTGAGGAATATGAAGTGTGAAGACTTTTGTTTTCTTAGTTTCATTTTCTCTTTCTTGAGTCATAGGAAACACCGTACTATTAAAGGGGGTCGAGGAAATACTAAGGAAAAATTTCCATGTGATGCTCAACTCAAAATCCTACACCGACCAATCCCTTCGAGTGAAGCCATTGGAAATCTCATACAGTTCAGTCATATTCTTCAGTTACAGAGACGAAGTTCTTCTGGTCACTGAGGAATTTGATCTAACTGAGGAGTTAGGAGTTCGCCAGTGCGGATTGCCTACACAGTGAGGAACATGATAGCCCTGAGGATTTTGCTACTCAAAATTCCGATCGTTGTTGTGCTATGCGCCAGCTATCCCAAAATATCTACCCACCTAACGGTCATATCATTGAAGGGCATTTATGTCTTATCATGTAGGGCTGCTCCCTAGGCTATAAATAGCCGCCCCCTACAACCACTAGCTGGTTGGCTGCTCCGAGAGAAACTGACACTTGTCATTTGAGAACAACCCATCCTCCGAGAACTATCCCTCTCTACTAAAGACAAAAGCTAATGCTGGATGAGGTCCTCGCCCAAGTCCTTAGAAGAAGCAGGTCACCTACCAAGTGTCGTCCGAAGAAGACGAAGCTGATCATGATGAACTTGCTGAAATCATCAGAGATAGGCAAGTTAGGGCCGCTAGAACCAAAGGAACAAATGTGCCACTGCTTTTGGATCCCAAGTTGATCCTCGAATACATTGATGTTTGGCACAAGGACTCCAACACTGCCATGCCTGACTTCAAGCTGACTCCTAGCCAAAGTCACATGCTAATGATTCGTGCATCGAAAACCTTCCTAGTTTCTCCTACAGTAATAGTATTAATGAACCCTTCCACATCATCATGATGTGGTTCTTCTGTCTTGCCCTCAAAAGGGACTAAACAAATCTGACAAAAATCATAAAGTGACATCTCCTTATGCTCATCATATAAATGAAACCCCACCATAGGTGGTGAGTTCCTAGAATGAAAATGAATGTTTTGCACAAAGGTATTTGTGAGTAAGAGATACTGATCGCATTGGTCGTGGAGGAAAGCGGTGAGGCCTGCATTATGAGCCAATTCATAAAAATCTTCATAGATACCGGCTGCTCTCAAGAAATCATCAGAAGGCCGTTCACACGCCCGAATCTCCGTGGTGCGCGGCAAATTATACTTAGGCTTCGGTGCCTTTTCCTTCGAGCTTTGGATTGACGAGCCCCTCAAAAATCTCTTCATTATTCTCTAAAAAATTCTGAAATTTTTAGTAACTTCAAAATAGATGTAAACCAAACTCAATAATATTGATAGCAACTACTCCTACAAGTGCCTAGGGCCTATATCATGCATCAAAACTACTTTTGACCATATAAATTTGACATGCAAGCTCAAGAACAGGGTCACCTAAGCAGCAAAAAATTGCAATGAATAAAGCACTAGAACAAAAACTAATTGTACCAATGGAGGAGTCACATACCAAGGAACAATCTCCCCAAGCAGTTTTGTGAGAGGTGCTTTGAGCAAGGAGATCGAAAATGGCAGCAAAGAGGGCTGGAACCTGTGTTTGAGTTGGTTTTTCATGTTTGTGGGAGGAAGAAGAAGAGGATCGGTGCAGGAATAAGTGGAGGAGGGCCACCATGGGCCCACGAGGCAGGGGGCGCGCCCTAGGGGGGTAGGCGCGCCCTCCACCCTCGTGGAAAGGTGGCTGACCCCCCTGGTGTGTTCTTTGTTCCATAAATCCTCAAATATTCTAGAAAAATCATATTTAATTTTCAGGGCATTCGGAGAACTTTTATTTTCGAGATATTTTTATATTGCACGGATAATCAGATAACAGACAGAAAATTATTTATTTTATTTTATTTAATATAAATAACAGAAAGTATAGTGAGGGTACATAAAGTTGTGCTTCTAGTTTCATCCTTCTCATGGTCATCAAAAGGAATCCACTAACAAGGTTGATCAAGTCTTGTTAACAAACTCATTCCGATTAACAAGAAACCGGAGAAATTTCGAATAACACTAAGTTTCCTCAACGGGGATATGCACATCCCCAATAATAAGTATATCATATTTCTTCTTGACAGTACGAAGAGGAAATTCAAAACCTCCAAATATAATCGATGGATTTTTTCTGATAGAATTGATACTATGAACTTGAGGTTGTTTCCTCGAAAAATGTACCGTATACTCATTACCATTAACATGAAAAGTGACATTGCCTTTAGTGCAATCAATAACAGCCCCTGCAGTATTAATAAAAGGTCTTCCAAGAATAATAGACATACTATCGTCCTCGGGAATATCAAGAATAACAAAGTCCGTTAAAATAGTGACGTTTGCAACCACAACAGGCACATCCTCACAAATACCGACAGGTATAGCTGTTGATTTATCAGCCATTTGCAAATATATTTTAGTAGGTGTCAACTTATTCAAGTCAAGTCTATGATATAAAGAGAGAGGCATAACACTAACACTGGCTCCAAGATCACATAAAGCAGTTTTAACATAGTTTCTTTTAATGGAGCATGGTATAGTGGGTACTCCTGGATCTCCAAGTTTCTTTGGTATTCCACCTTTAAAAGTATAATTAGCAAGCCTGGTGGAAATTTCAGCTTCAGATATCTTTATTTTATTTGTAATAATATCTTTCATGTACTTAGCATAAGGATTTGTTTTGAGTATATCAGTTAATCGCATACGCAAAAAGATAGGTCTAATCATTTCAGCAAAACGCTCAAAATCCTCATCATCCTTTTTTCTTGGATGGTTTGGGAGGAAACGACATGGGTTTCTGAGCCCAAGGTTCTCTTTCCTTACCATGTTTCCTAGCAACAAAATCTTTCTTATCATAACGTTGATTCTTTGATTGTGGGTTATCAAGATCAACAACAGGTTCAATTTCTACATCATTATCATTACTAGGTTGAGCATCATTATGAACATTATCATTAACATTTTCATTAGGTTCATGTTCATAACCAGATTGAGTTTCAGCATCAGAAATAAAGATATCATTTGGATTATCAGGTGATTCGGCAATAGGTTCACTAGAAGTTTGCACAGTTCTATCATTTTTCTTTTTCTTCCTTTTAGAAGAACTAGGTGCATCAATATTATTTCTCTAAGAATCTTGCTCAATTCTCTTAGGGTGGCCTTCAGGATACAAAGGTTCCTGAGTCATTCTACCAGTTCTAGTAGCCACTCTAACATCATAATAATTTTTCTTACTATTTATTTCATTGAGCAATTCTTTTTGAGCTTTAAGTACTTGTTCTACTTGAGTGGTGACCATGGAAGCATGTTTACTAATAAGTTTAAGTTCATCTTTGAGATTAGCCATATAATCACCCAAGTGTCCAAGCATATTTGAATTATATTTTTAGTTGTCTACCAAAATAAGCATTGAAGTCTTCTTGCTTAGCCATAAATTTATCAAACTCATCTAAGCATGGGCTAGCAATTTTAGTAAATGGGATTACAGTTTTATCATATCTATAGAGAGAATTTACCTTTACTACCTGTGTCGGGTTATCGAGGTCTGGAGGTTCTTCAATAAATAAAGGATTAAGATCATATGTTTCTTCGACAGGCGGTAAATTAAGACCATGTATTTCTTCAATAGGAGGTAAATTCTTAACAGCTTCAGCTTTAATACCTTTTTCTTTCATAGATTTCTTTGCCTCTTGCATATCTTTGGGACTGAGAAATAGAATACCTCTCTTCTTCGGAGTAGGTTTAGGAATAGGATCATTAATTGGAGCAGGAGCTGGCTCAGGAGGTGCCCAATTATTTTCATTTATCAACATATTGTTCAATAAGATTTCAGCTTCATCTGGTGTTCTTTCCCTGAAAAGAGAACCATCACAACTATCCTGGTAATCTCTGGAAGCATCGGTTAGTCCATTATAAAAGATACCAAGTATTTCATTTTTCTTAAGAGGATGATCAGACAAAGCATTAAGTAACTTGAGAAGCCTCCCCCAATCTTGTGGGAGACTCTCTTCTTTAATTTGCACAAAGTTGTATATTTCCTTTAAAGCAGCTTGTTTCTTATGAGTAGGGAAATATTTAGCAGAGAAGTAATAGATCATATCCTGGGGACTTCGCACACAACCTGTATCAAGAGAATTAAACCATATCTTAGCATCACCCTTTAATGAGAACGGAAATATTTTAAGGATATAAAAGTAGCGATATCTCTCATCCTTAGTGAACAGGGTGGCTATATCATTTAATTTAGTAAGATGTGCCACAACAGTTTCAGATTCATAACCATGAAAAGAATCAGATTCAACCAAAGTAATTATATCAGGATCAACAGAGAATTCATAATCCTTATCAGTAACACAGATAGGTGAAGTAGCAAAAGGAGGGCCAGGTCTCATCCTAGCATTTAGAGATTGCTTACTCCATTTAGCTAATAATTTTTTAAGTTCAGTTCTATTTCTGCAAGCTAAAATGGCAAAAGAAGCTTCTTGATCAAATAAATAACCCTTGGGAATAACAAGTGATTCTTCATCATCACTTTCATCAGTATCATCAGATTCAATATTTTCCATTTCTCTAGCCCTAGCAAGTTGTTCATCGAGAAAATCACTAAGTGGCATAGTAGTATCAGGCATAGAGGTAGTTTCATCATAAGTATCATGCATAGCAGAAGTGGCATCATCAATAACATGTGACATATCAGAATGAATAGCAGAAGCAGGTGTAGGTGTCACAAATTTACTCATAACATAAGGTGAATCAAGTGCAGAGCTAGATGGCAGTTCCTTACCTCCCCTCGTAGTTGAGGGATAAATCTTGGTTTTTGGATCTCTCAAGTTCTTCATAGTGTCCAGCAGATATAAATCCCAAGTGACTCAAAGAATAGAGCTATGCTCCTCGGCAACAGCGCCAGAAATTAGTCTTGATAACCCACAAGTATAGGGGATCACAACAACTTTCGAGGGTAGAGTATTCAACCCAAATTTATTGATTCGACACAAGGGGAGCCAAAGAATATTCTCAAGTATTAGCAGCTGGGTTGTCAATTCAACCACACATGGAAACTTAATATCTGCAGCAAATGGTTTAGTAGCAAAGTAATATGATAGTGATGGTAACGGTAACAAGAGAGTAACGAAAGCAAAGTAATGTTTTTGGTATTTTGTAGTGATTGTAACGATAGCAACGGAAAAGTAAATAAGTGTAAACCAGTATATGGAAAACTCGTACGCAATGGATCGGTGATGGAGAATTATGCCGGATGCGGTTCATCATGTAACAGTCATAACCTAGGGTAACACAGAACTAGCTCCAGTTCATTGATATAATGTAGGCATGTATTCCGAACATAGTCATACGTGCTTATGGAAAAGAACTTGCATGACATCTTTTGTCCTACCCTCCCGTGGCAGCGGGGTCCTTACGGAAACTAAGGGATATTAAGGCCTCCTTTTAATAGAGAACCGGAACAAAGCATTAACACATAGTGAATACATGAACTCCTCAAACTACGGTCATCACCGGTAAGTATCCCGATTATTGTCACTTCGGGGTTAACGGATCATAACACATAATGGGTGACTATAGACTTGCAAGATAGGATCAAGAACTCTCATATATTGATGAAAACATAATAGGTTCAGATCTGAAATCATGGCACTCGGGCCCTAGTGACAAGCATTAAGCATAGCAAAGTCATAGCAACATCAATCTCCGAACATAGTGGATACTGGGGATCAAACCCTAACAAAACTAACTTGATTACATGATAAACCCCATCCAACCCATCACCGTCCAGCAAGCCTACGATGGAATTACTCATGCACGGCGGTGAGCATCATGAAATTGGTGATGGAGGATGGTTGATGATGACGACGGCGACGAATCCCCCTCTCCGGAGCCCCGAACGGACTCCAGATCAGCCCTCCCAAGAGGTTTTAGGGCTTGGCGGTGGCTCCGTATCATAAAACATGATGAATTCTTCTTTCTGATTTTTTTTCTCCCTGAAACTCAATATATGGAGGTGGAGTTGGAGTCGGAGACGCAACAGGGGGCCCACGAGGTAGGGGGCGCGTCCTAGGGGGTGGGGGGGCGCCCCCCACCCTCGTGAGAAGGGTGTGGGCCCCCTGGTCTTCATCTTTGGCGAGGATTTTTTATTATTTATTGTAAGGTATTCTGTGGAGTTTCAGGTCATTCCAAGAACTTTTATTTTCTGCACATAAAACAACATCATGGCAATTCTACTGAAAACAGCGTCAGTCTGGGTTAGTTCCATTCAAATCATACAAGTTAGAGTCCAAAACAAGGGAAAAAGTGTTTGGAAAAGTAGATACGTTGGAGACGTATCAATGGCTTCCGCCGCCGCCCTCGCCAGCGCGATGGCGACCTGAAGAAGAAGATGGAATAAGTAGAAAAGAAACAAGACTACCTCAAGGAAAAAATCAGAGCGCAAACGAGAGATGAAACTTACCCCACCAAGACCGGGACTGGGGTTGGCCTCCCATCCCCGCCGCCGTGCTTCCTCTTGGCCGGCCTCCCGGCCCTGGCCGGGTCCGCCGTGCGCTTCGGGGCCTGGGGTTGCGGCGCGACGCTGTCTTTCCCATGCGGGCGGCTCGGCGCCGTCCCATGCAAGGACCCGGGTCCGCCCGTGTCGCCGCCTCCCCCACCCAACGCCACTACACCAACAACTAGCGTCAGCATCGACCATTCCGTGCCGCGGTCAGCAATTCAAGACACATGAAGAAAAACACGAGACTTACCTGCGCGACGCCCAGCGCCGGTGTTGGACTCGGCCTCCTCCTCTCCGCCATGCGCCGCGGGCTTCTCTGGCGCCACCAGTGCCACCTGCGAACGAGGCCCGGCGTAAGGATGCCGAATCATGTTCAGAAGTATCCCACCCGTCGCGTCAGGACGGATGAGAAGGTGTGCGGCGGCAAAGTAAGAAGACCGGACACTCACCTACGGCGCCGGGTTTGACTGGTTGTACGGCGCCTTGCCGAACCTCCATTCCTCCCCAAGGTTGGCCTTGGAGATGCCATTCACGTCGTGTGCGATCTACTCCGTGGACAGTCGCGTCGACCCCATGCGATTGGGATCTTGAAGGCCGACCATTTCGCCGATGAGGCAGGAGCGTCCCTAAAGCGGAAGGACCTGGCACCTGACGAATGCGGCGAGGAGGTTGGTGCCCGTGAGCCCCTCTTGCATCCTCATCACCGTCACCGCTCGCAGAGATGACGATCTCCTGCGACGGCGTCTGGGCAAGTAGCCCCAGTTCGTCTTCGCCCGCGGAGGTGCGATGGCGAAGGCCGGAAGGTTGATGCGATCCGCACCAAGGTTGCAGACGTAGAAGAAGGAGTTCTGCCACTTCTTGGCAGAATCCTCCAGCGGGATCTTGGGGAAATACGCCCCCGACCGCTTCGAGATGATGGCGGCGCCGCAATCGGCGAACTCCCGGGCCGACGGGCCCTGCTGCTTCAAGGAGAAGAAGCGCGCCCAGAGGTTGATCGTAGGCTCGACCCCCAGGTATCCCTCGCAAAGGGTGACGAAACCGGAGAGCTGGACGATGGCGCCGGCGCCAAGATGATGCGGCTGGAGCCCGAAGAACCCCAAGAACGCGCGGAAGAATGTGCTCGCCGGCAGCCCGAACCCGCGCTCGAAGTGTGTGAGGAAGACCACGCGCTCCTGCCCCTCGGGCCGAGGCCTCTACTCGCCGCGCGGCAGGCGAGGCGGACGTCCGGCTCCCGTGGTAGGCGCTGCGTCGCCCGGAGTTGGGTGATGTCCTCATAGGTGACATTCGAACCCATCCAGGAGCCCGATGGCAGCGACATGATCGAAGGAAGAAGAAGAAGGAAGATGGACGGTGAAGGAGTTTTGCTCGGAGCAGCGGGCGCCGCAGTGCGTCAGTTGCTAAGAGCGGAGCGAGAGCAAAGGGACAGGAGGGCGCGAGCGAGAACAATGCCCGCCGCCCCCCTGCCCCCCAATTTATAAACCTCGGTTTGAACGTGGGGAAGTGGGATCGTCTACACGCGCCCGTTCCACTACCCTGCAATAAGTGCGCACGTACACGCGAAGTAACTGCCCGGGGAAGATTCGGCGGACTTCTCGGTCCTCGCCATGGCCGGGATGCCACGATCCGGTTTCCAAGAAAACCGGCACACAGTGGGTGTTGCCGGACCCGGCGCTCGCAGAATCCACCTTGCTTAAGGGGGAAACTGCGAAGGCCCACTCATCCGAAGACGGCGGACCTTCACAGCTTTGGGGACTACTGTCGGGGGGATGGACCCCGGGAAGGCAACGGAACCCGGATCCTCTTCAAAAAAGAACGGGGTTGGCACCACCCCGCAATACCGGCACGCGCTTGGCCGGGTCGCTCGACCCGTCCAAGCCCTGCAAGCCGGCCAGACTAGCCGACCTGGCAAGACGCGTTGACTCGGCCCCAACAACTAGCGCAAGACAGCTGAACCCGGCACAACCGAAGCCTCCTCGACAAGCCAGCACCACCCGTGGCGTGCTACGCAATCCAGCCACGGGTCAACTCCCGTCCCATCTAGGCCGTATGATGGGACGAGACTGAAATCAACGATGACCGAGGAAACAGTGCCCCGCCCATGCCTCTGGTTAGCAAGAACGTGGCCACAGTGCCCCTCACCTACCCGCTGACTAGGGCCGGCATGGCTACAGTGCCCCAGCCTTCACCGCTGACGACAGCAAGCGGCAACCTGATGGAGAGCACTGTACACGACTCGACTCGGCCACACCCTGACGATCGACAAGACGGCGCACAGTCCCCCTAGGCATGTGGGGCCTGCACCTAGGGGAACCCGGCGAACCACAAGCCCTCAGCGGTACCCAGCCCGGGTTCCCGGACACCGACAATACGGAGCCACCGACTTGTAACATTACCATTGTACCCCCGGGGGGTTGGACTATAAAACCCCCCGGGAGCCCACGATCAAAGGAGAGAGCAAGAGAGAGGGCAAGCAGAAGACACATACAAGAGAAAAGCAAGCAAGCATAGGACTAGCCACAAAACAGCAACACCGGAGAGAAGGAGCAGCCCAAGCCTTGGCCAGCTTCCTTCCTCCTCCATACAGCTCCAGGAGCAACATTGTACTATCGATCATCCAACTACACTCGGCAGGACTAGGGGTATTATCTCTCCAGAGAGCCCCGAACCTGGGTATGTCCGGCGTCCCGCGCCCGCTCATGCCAACCTCGCCTCTGGAGTCCACCAGCGCCCTCAAGCCTCCTCCTCTCTTTAGCCATCCCTTGGCATCTGCCGTGCGCCCACCACGACAGTTAGGTCACCTCCTAGCTCTACATTTTTCCATGGCATCCATCGTCATGCACTTGTTTTCTTTGTATTTATTGTCCCCCCCTCTTCTCTCCAATTGACATCAAGACTGACGTTGCTCCTGACGTCGACTACAACCCTGATGACCAGTCCTTTGCAGCAGAGCTTCCAGGCAAGCAAACCCCCTTGATCATTCTGATATCGCCCATTTCCCTTCTCTCTTATGCTTGCATTAGAACTGCTACTGCTTTTGCATGATCGTATTCTGATGCATAGCCTACTTTTGTGACCTGCTTTTGTACCTTACTTGCTTAACCTAAACTGCTTAGTATAGGTTGGTTAGTGATCCACCAGTGACCCCTCACCTTGTCCTAGTTGTCCCCGCTTGATGACCAATGACTCGACCAGCGTGATCGATGTCGAGAGCCCGACACATCATATCACCCCCTTAGTTGTACGACACTGCAGGGTTACTATCAAGTGCTGAGGGTGATACCTCGTGTAGCATGTCTGATGAGATCTCTGTAGTGTAGTTAATTGGTCGTGGTCTACGGAGGGTGATTCCTCCTTCACCACTCCCGATAACGACCATGTCATACAAGTCATCAAGAGTTAACCCTCGAGGGTGATTCCTCTAAGTTCACCTTGACGATTACATCAAGTGGAAACCATCAAGGGTGATTCCTCAGATCCCCCCTTGGTGTTTTGGATACACGGTTACTTTGACTTTACCCAAAACCGTGTTAAAGACGGGTTGGCCCCGAGGGGTACCCGTGAGAGTTACTGTTACTATAGGACAGGAGGGATAGGCGGTACCACCCCGGTAGAGTGGACCTGAGTTCCCGACAGTCTCTTGTGAGTCGGGTCGACCATGAGTGTACCATGAGTTGATGTGAAGTCGGGTTGACCTAGAGGGTCCCAGCGAGATTTCTATGTGGCATGGCCGGGCATTCTGGGCCCTTGCCGTAAGTCCACGAGACGGGGCGGCGGAGTCACATGATCGTTACTGCGTGCTCCCAAGACACTAATGGTTTGGATATGTGATCCAAGTAGGCCTCTGGACTTTTCGCACTAACCACCACGCGGGAATAAGTATGGGTACTCTGCATCGTATGTATCAGCCGAAAGCTCTTCAAACGTCAGCGACTGAGCGGCGCGCGCCCGGGTGGCCCGCGTAAGCACCTACCTTGTATAAGGAGGCAACCAGGACTAACACTGACCGTGTATGCAACATGTAGGATTGCAAAGGGCGATGGGCCCAAGACCACTAGATGCTTAGGATGTAGACCGGTGTGCTGGCCTCTACGTTGAGCCTAGGTAGGACATCGGTGTGTTGATCGGCCAAGGCTGGTCATGACGTGATGGTGTGCCCGACCGGAGTTGATCGAGCGTGTCGGGTAAGTTTGTGCACTCCTGCAGGGAAGTTTAATCTATTCGAATAGCCGTGTCCACGGTAACGGATGCTCGGAATTGTATCCCGGTCGATACAACTAGAATTGGATGCTGAAGCATGAGAAAATGATATGATTGTTGTGGGATTGCTTTCTCAAAGGGAGTCGAGAAAGGATCTCTGGGCGTGTTTAATACAACTTACTTGCTATTTATAATATGCTATTATGTACTCTTCTAAATGTTGCAAGATGCTAGTCTTCGATAGGCTAGGCTTCCCCTTCTCTTCTAGCATTCTGCAATTCAGTCCACAGATACAACCCATTCCTTTGATATCGATGCATACTTAGTATAGATCTGATGTAAGTCTTGCAAGTACTTTGGATGAGTACTCACGGTTACTTTGCTACTTCTTTTTCCCCTATACCCAATTGCTGCAATCAGATGACGGATCCCAGGAGCCAGACGCCACCACCGATGACTACTACTACCCCGAGGGTGCCTGCTACTACATGGAGGTCGCCGACGACCAGGAGTAGTTAGGAGGCTCCCAGACAGGAGGCCTTGCCTTCTCGATCATCATTGATGTTTGTGCTAGCCTTCTTAAGGCATAATTGTTTAACTTATGTCTGTACTCAGATATTGTTGCTTCTGCTAACTCGTTTGTGTTCGAGCTTATGTATTCGAGCCCTCGAGGCCCCTGACTTGTAATATAAAGCTTGTATTTCTTGAATTTGTGTCTAGAGTTGTGTTGTGATATCTTCCCGTGAGTCCCTGATCTTGATCGTACACATTTGGTGTATGATTAGTGTACGATTGAATCGAGGGCGTCACAACCGGCCTAGTAGTGTATGAAAAAATCTTGTGGGCCTTTGTTTGGGCCGGCCTTTTTACCTTATATGGGCTACTGTTGGGTTGTGCTACGTGTCATCGTATCATAGGCGCGTTCCATCCATTGTATGAATGACATCTATCCCAACGCTAAGCTGACACATGGATCCTTCAGCGAATAAGAAATTTACACATGGAAAATTTACATTGGTACGGACCGTTAGTGGGTTATCGGATCCAGAACTGGACCCGATAGCTTAACGGCGAACCGTTACGGTGGATGCCACGTGTCGGTTACCCTTGATGAAAACACTTCCATGACGCGGTATTTATCGTCATGGAAGTGGACACTTCCATGATGATAATATGATAATTTAAGTATTGTCATGGAATATTTCTATGAAAGCATAGATATGACTATCTTAATTCTCTCATAAAATCGTCATAGATGTACATGCATGACAGAAAACATGACCTACTGTGACAAACACGTATCATCACGGAAGTGTGTTTTTTGTAGTGCTTGGTCGATAATGTTGATGGACATGTTATTTACTTCTGTAATGAAGCTACTAGAATTGCTAAGCCTGATCCTAAAGATAAGAATAAGCCTGTTGTTGGCATGCTCATTGTCTCTATTAAAATAGAAGATCATTGTTACCATGATTTATGTGATTTGGGTGCTCGTGTGAGTGCTATTTTGTTTACCTTATATCAAGAGACTATGAATGATATTGCACCTGCTGAAATAGAGGACGTTGATGTTATTATTAAGCTTGCGAATAGAGATACTATTTCACCACTTGGGATTGTTAGAGATGTTGAAATTTTGTGTGGAAAGATAAAATATCCTACTGATTTTCTAGTTCTTGGTTCTCCACAAGACGATTTTTGTCCCATTATACTCGGTAGACCTTTTCTGAATACAGTTAATGCTAAGATAGACTGCAATAAAGAAACTGTTAGTGTTAACTTTGGTGATGTGTCTCATGAGTTTAATTTTTGTAAGTTCCCTAGACAAATTTGTGATAAAGAATTGCCTAGTGAACTGTATGCTCTATGTCGTTTCCTTTGTTTTGCCTCATCACAAGCAGTTCATCCGAGTGAACTTTATGCCCTATGTCACACACACCTTCATCTGGGTGACCATCTCTGTTGTGTTGGGTAATCAAAAATAGTTCATCCAACTGAACGGTATGATGTCTATTGCACACACCTTGATATGGCTGACCATTTATGTTATTCTGGCTCATCACAAACACTTCGTATGGATCAATTGTATGTCACGTATCAAAAATAGTTCGTATTATTGGGGACGATTTTATTACGACGCCGTTTGCGATTAATGCATCGCACACAGTTTGGTCGAAGGGTCTCTAATTCATGTGTCACGTTTGGACCATCCTGCAGTGGTGTATGAGTTACATTAATATCTTTACATAGTGCTCTGTTTGTGACAGATTGTTGTTATACTTGTTTTTAGTAGCTTATGTTTGCATTTTGTTGTACCTATAGGGGTGTACGAATTTTAAAATGTGTTACCATGTAGTAGCTAATGATGAATTGCAATTTTATATTTAGTCCATGAAAGGCATGATCAGATTCAAATCTTATTTACACTAACCTACCGCATGAGTTTTGTTTAAGTTTTGCGTGGATGATGTTTCTAAGGCCGAGGAGAGACAATGTTATAAGATGAATTTGGAGAGATGCAAGCGCTCAAGCTTGGGGATGCCTTGTCCCCAAAATACTATTTAAAGAGGCCTCAAGCTCCAAGCCTAGGGATGCCCCAGCATCCCCCTCATCTTCCTCAACATCTCTTAGTATATCTCGGTTGAGCCTATGTTCTTATTGTTCACATGATATGCGTTAATTCTTGGGTTTTTATCATCTATGCCACTAGTTGTGTCTCACTACTCAGTTTTGCCATTAGAAATTACAACTGCTCAAAAATGTCATCGTTTCGTGAGATGTTTTCTCAAAAATGCCATTAGATATCACAAAAATGCTATCATTCCATTAGATGTTTGCTCAGACATGCCATTAGACATCGTTATTGTCCGGTCAAACTCGTTGACCATGTTATATGACAAAAATACCCTATACCCACATGTCAGATCTCTCTATCTCAAAATGATAAGTGTGGACCTCACTTGTTCGGAGTAAGCAAGCGAATAATTTTAGAGCAAATAAGAATGTTGTTGGGATCAAGTGGGACCCATACTTTATTGTAGTGAGATAGAGGGGGAGCTGACATGTTAGTCTATAGGTATTTTGGTCATTATAACATGGCAAATGAGATTTGAGCTGACAATCATGGTGTTGAGTGGCATTTTTGAGCATGCGCCTAACGAAGCGAGACATTTTTGAGCAGTTAAAATTCCTAGTGGCAAAACTGAGTAGTGAAACACAATCAGTGGCATAAAATGATAAAAAAACCCAATTCTTAAAGCATCATTTCCTTCCTATTTCTTTTCAGCAAACATGCACCATGCTGGCTTGAGAATGGTTCTTGGTGGTCCAAATATTTATAGAATGTTTTATGTGCTACATTTATATCTTTTAGAGTCGTGATATTTATATAATGCAATATGTGGGCCAACTGCATAGATGCATGGGGCACCCCCATGGGTACTCCTCTAGCCCCTCATGACCTTCTCGTGATGTCCAAGAACGACATATTTTATTTGATTTTTTATCACCGAGAAACCATATTTCTTGCAATTTCCAAAAACAAGTACTCCAATAACTCGTACTGGGCACTAGATTAATAAGTTAGTATAATAAAATAGTATAAAACTATGCCAAAATTATGAATACGTGATATAAAAGTACCATAAACATAAAAATATGTGTAAATTGTCACAGGTGCACCAGCACAAAAGTCGATGCCATTTCCTAGCGACTGTGAAGACCATTGATCTGGCTATGAGATCCATGCAAGATTTCTTCTTCTAGCCTCTCAAAATAAACACTACCATTTTTTGCACTAGATGGTCAAATTATTACATAATAGAGAACATTATCGCTATATCTTTATGAACATATTTGTAAAATCACAGTTAGTTAATTCTCAATGGACCGAGGCAATATTGTGTTTGTTTACAGAATGAACGTATTTTTTTTCTCACGCCGTGAACTTTTTACAGATTTTTATGAAAAATATATGAATTGAAAATTAGTTAACTAATTCTCAATCGACCATGAAATTGAAATACGTAAGTGCAATACGTAAGTGCAATGATATCTAATATGTATATTAGATTTAAGGGGTCATGGATTTTTGCAGGATTTTCAAAGGATAGAGATTTCACGTGGGATTTTACTCTTCTTTTTATCTATACTATACTAGGAGAGAGGCTATGTCAACAGTGTAATTTTGTTTCCTGGGTACAGAAAATGACAGGAGGATGGACCAATTGGCCCATGGACAGGCAGAGCAGACAGCTAAGTCAGACCTTTATCTCTTGGGACCTGTCTTGTCCTGCACCAACCAAGCAGTGCTCCTATCGTTTGCAGTAGTATCATGTTTTCTTCTCAGGCTTATTATTTCCATTCAATAGATGTACGGGTCAGACTTACTAAGAAAACTGTGTAAGCTCCCGCTCCTATTAGCTTTTCACTTGAATATATGTCTGTTGTGCGACCTGTGGCTGCCCCGGAGAGGATCTCACAACAGACGTCACACGGGATTGTCGCTTTGTTCAAGGATGGGGCTGGGCCAGAGAGAATGGCATTTCCTATTTGGTGCCTTCAACGCCCGTTAACGTGCAAATCGTTAACTGGCGCTGAAGGCGCTCTTGCCTGGGCCGGCCCATCTATGGGTGCCACAGGAGAGACCTCTTCACGGTTTTAGGAAGCCTCACAGCCGGGTTTTTCTTCGATTTTGGTTTTTACTGGACCGGTCTTTTTTAGATTTTTACTTTTCTATTTTCATTTTTTGGCTTTTTATTTATTTTTTATTATTTTCCTTTTCCTTTTTCTTTTTTCTTTTAAACATGCACGAACTGTTTTAAAATTCAATGAAACATTTTTAGAAAATCAAATAACTCCTTTAAAAATTTATGAACTTTTTTGAACTTCAGGATATTTTTCAAAATTTATGACCCTTTTAAAATCGATGAACTAGCTTTTAAAATTTCCCATTGTTTTTAAATTGACGAACTTTTTTTCAAAATTGATGAGCCTTTTTTAAAAATCTATGAAATTTAAAAAAATTGATGAACTTTTTCAAAATTGAGGAAAATATCATTTTTTCAAAATCAATGATTTTTTCTAAAATTGATAAACTTTGTTCATATTCATGAAAACTTTTTCCAAAATTGTGAACTATTGTTGTATTGATGAACTTTCTTGATTTTATTCAAATGCATGAACTTTTCTGAACCGAACTTTTTTTTGATTTTTTACATTTTTTGATTTCTTTTTTGGAGCAAGCGATCTGTCTTTCAGCAGTACCGACCATTTGGTTTTATTTTTTTGGAGCGAGCGAGCGTGCTAGTGGGCCAGCCCATGCGAGCGCCAGCTCGTTAACTGTCGCAAAACGCGCCAATTAGGAGCTCCTAGGGAGAATGCATCGTGTGTGTACCGAGGGCAAACCCTATTTGACGCTCGTTAGCGTCAGAATGTTGTGCTTTCGCGCAGGGAGCCATTGGTTGGGCCGACCCATGAACGGGATCAGCGTTTACCGTTCGATGCGTTCGCTGCCGCTTCCTTCTCTATTCCTTGCGGGGTTTTTTTTTCGTTTTTCTTCTACGATTTTTTCTTCCAGTGTTTTCATTGTTTTGCCTGGTTTTCAGTTGTTTTTTTTCCTTTTTTTTCTTTTTCTTTTTTGGTTCTTTTTTTCTTTTATGTTTCCTTTTTATTTTCTCTTTTGTTTTTCTTATCTTTATTGCGCATTATATAAAAAGTTCACCGCATATTACAAAAATCTTCATCATATTAAGAAAATGTTCATCGTATATTATGAAATAGTGCACCTTGCATTCTAAAATTGTTCATCGTGTATTACAAAAATGTTCATAGTATATAATGAAATTGTTCAACGTATATTAAAAAAAGTTCATTGTGTATTTAAAATTTGTTCATCGTATATAAAAAATTTGTTCAACGTATACAAAAAAATGTTCAGTTGTGTATTTTTAAAAAATTCAGTGTTTGTTTTAAAAAACTCTCTGTATTCTAAAGTTTGTTCAACGCATATTATAAAAATATTTATTTTAAAAAATAACATGATTTGCCGCTGCCTTTTATACTTTAAGACAGGCGCTGCAATTTTACCGTTGTAGGTAGCTAGCTCGGCTGGTTGGCTCGCTTGGATCCAGAATGAGGTCGGCAGTTCGATCCCAACTTGTGCGCTTCGTTTTCGAATTTTTGCTCGACGCGTGCTTATTGGGCCGGCCCGTTTGCGCTTCACTTCAGCGAAGCCGCGTCGCTCGGACGCTCACGGGCGGTGTATAGGAGCTCTCTGTACCGAGCAACCTTGTGCACCGATGCATAACTGGATTCTAGGCCGTTAATTAGATAAAAAAAAGTAATGGGCTAGATTTTGGTCATAAGTTGGACCATACGATTTTTGCACAGACAATCATGCACGGTATACAAATTAACGTGCACTCCACAACACAGACTCATAAAAAAATTTACATGCTTATTTTTTTGGCCAAACACAAACAAGTTTAATATATTTTGAACTGAATGTATGATTTCGGATCCGTTTTGACAGATATCTTTGTCTCGAGAGATCATTGAAATAAGATCAATGTTGAATATATGTTTGAAAATTATTATTATTATTATTTGCCTTTTGAAACTTGATTGACTCAAAACTTGTTGTACTGGAAGGTCGTGCACACAGTAGAGAGAGGTGGATATTTCTCACCAACAAATTACAAACGCATAAATGTTGCACTCAAGTTTCAAGTTAACTTTCAAAAGCAAAAAACAATATATTTTCTTAAAAAGCAACATTGATCTTGATTCAAAGATCTCCTCAAAACAAACAACACTGTTAAAACAGTTCTGAAAGTGAACATTTGGTTTGGAATATATGACTTTTTTTGTTTGGAGCAAAAATAATTGACACAAGTTCATTGATGGGAGAGGGAGATGTGTACTGCAGATTGATTTTGATAAAATAGAAGGACTATTATGTAAAGTTCCAACAAAGCATCTTCCAGGTACATCAAGGTCTCTACATGAGCCTCTATACTATGCAAAAAGCGGATCCATCTTCCTATGTTCCCGTTGCCCTTATATAACACTGGTATGAAGAACTCTACGTCGGTGCATCACGTATAGGGTAGGTGTCTTTACCGTTATTGGTACACAATAAAACATCCAATGTTTCCTCGTGGCCTATAGGGATTCCTTGTATGTCGTGTGGTGTACGGAATGTCCCCACTATGGTCGATGTTGCTTCTATCGGGTGAAGAACCCTCCACCAAATTTTACAACTTAGAATTGTTACAATGCATGGGAGGCATCGGGGGCTTCGTCGGGCCCAACACAAAAATATGACACTTCTAGGTCCTCACAGTTACATCATTTCTTTTCCTTTTTGTAGTATGACCGAACTTGTATCTTGAACCATTGTTACCAAAATCTTTACAAGAAAATGTAGATCGGCCGAGAGAATAGATCAAGAAAGGCATATCATTTTATGTCTAGGCGTCTAATAAATTCCAAAATCCTGAATGGGCACACAACACGATTCTTCACTAGGAAATAATCTATCATCTCATGTGGTGTTTTTCTTAATTTTAAGTAGTGCATGTCAGCGAAGGTTTCCTTTGAAACACTTACAAGGCAATGAGGTAGTGAAAAGAATACTCCCTCCATCCCATTATGTTAGGTGTGTAAGCTTTTGACACGGAAATTAGCACAAGCCTAGTGGAAAATTACCGAGCCATGGTTACATGAAGTTTCCTCCATGATATCCCTTAAAATAAGTGATTGTCTGATCCATGATTACCAATGGTTAGCTTATGCTAATCCATGAGTTGAGGTCTAACACACGCCTTAGATTTTGTTTTTTTAAGCCTAGGCACCTAAGGTTTTTGGAAGAAGGGGGTACATTATAGGTAAAAAACATAATTGATATTTAATTAACCTTGACCATTTTATGTTTTGGAACCACTAAGCAAAACTTGTGGAACGGGATGGCGCAGTGTGACTTTTGACTGCTAGATCTTGAACTCTCAAGGAGCAAGGGGTAACTGTCATTGGACGACTGGGTATTGGAAATTATTAGAATACTCACTGTTCAAGATATCTTCCGATATTCCGATAAATCGGCCGATTTACCGCTTATCGTTGTGTGACCGATAAGATAAATCGGCTGATAAATCAGCCGATATGGCGATAAATCGGCCGATATGCCGATAAACTGGCCGATTTACCCCTTATCATGGGTCGACCGATAAGTTCCCGATAAGCGATATCCCCAACATTGAGAATACTTATGGGGATCCGTGGAAGAAAGAATTGAGCATTTGTTTTAGGCCTCCCCCTGTACACACGTGCTTGGATGAGGCGCTTAGTGTATGAAAGGGTTTAGCAAAAAAATCCCCAATGCATAAGTGTTGCTAAGATTACTTCATTAAGTTAGTTGTTGACCCTAAACTGTGTTTTTATCTAGGTTTGCGTGCTTAACTTTGTTTCTTCTTTGGGTCACCAAACTACCCTCTTACCGTGCCACATCAAAAAAATCCTACCTAGCAACCTTAGCACCTATACAAGGTGGAGCACTAGGTGCAAGAAACACGATTGAAGACGGCTTCGGTAACCTAGACACTATTCACCTTTTTCTTCAGTGAATCCAATCCGCTCCTACGTGGAATTGCTTGGACCAAGCTAGTAGGTTGTTGGTAGGACAGAGCACAAAGCCTCTAGATCCCCTTGGTTTCAGGGGTTGGGGGCATCCTACCCCCCCCCCCCCCCCCCCCCGCCGCCCCCCCGCGCCCGCCGATCAGCGTTACAAGGCCCCTCTATGGATCGCAGGATTGTGAAACAAAGGATTACGAAATAGGAAAATTGTGTTGATAGGAAAACACAAGAATTGACAGGGTTGACGGTACAAGACACAGGATTACAAAACAAAGGGAGAATTGCAGGAATAGTTGTTCAGATGACACATAGGAATTAAAGTGCTTCGGTCCTGCGCAGTTGATTCTATAACAGAGGTTTGACTGGAAATTCAAAATCCTATGTAATTGAGCTATAGGAATTTGGGTTCCACCATTGCTTTGATCCAACGGAATTCCTTAGAATAAATTCCAAATGGATGGAATCCTACAAATATTTTACAATCCAAAAAGAACCTAAAATCTTGTTTCAAAACATCCCTACCTTCCAAAATTGACCTCCAGATTTTTGATGGGTGAGCCCCCAACCCGTTATGAAGAAAGGGCAAATCCCATAAGTGCACGACGTGGGCGCTCAATATCTGAGGTTTTTGCACAATCACCCATGTCTGACGAGTAAGCAAGGCCAAATCAAAATCTCGGTGTCTCTGAAACCAATCCCATCCATGTAATTAGGCCTTCCTTGGTAAAGATGAATTTTGAATGAATTCCGAGGGATAAGAATTTTGTAGAAAAAAATTATTTGGAGCCCTTTGGTTCGTAGGAATGAATTCCTATTCATATGTAGGATAGGAACCAATCTTTCACATTTTAAGGGGACAAAATATTAGCCTAGACCCAATAAAAAAATTCCTACCTAATGAATCAAGTGACATCTCTTTTCTATGGGAATTGAAATACATGTTATCCCACTTTCTATGATTTTTCATTTCTATGATATTCCTATCCTATGAATCAAATGAGGCCTTAGAAATTTCATCGTGTCCCACATGACCAAGGCAATCACTCACTTCCCCGGCTTATGCCCCCACCAAAATTTCCTACCATTGAGATTAGGTCTGAACGCAATCCTATTGGGAGTATGAAACATGATTAGAGTAAGCAGTTAGCACAACCTGAGTCATGTACCTAATCACTGCTTCTTTCCCCTTGCTGATGGAGTCTTTTCCACCCATCCCTGCACCTTATCCCACAAACCGGTCTTGAGAAATTTGAAGGTGCCATTAGTCAGTCGCCCCCACATTAGTGGGTGTTCCCAAGTTGCGAACACACAAATCCACCTGTTGTACCTCCACACATTTTTTTTCTGAAACGGGCAAAAGATTTGCCACGTATATTAATTAAGAGATAATAGAGTTTTGTGTTACAATCACCCCTTGAAAAAAGAAGAAAGTTCATTCTACTACCCTGAATAAAGTGTATGGTTCACTTTACCCCTGATCTGTTTTTCGGCGTTTTCTACCCCCGAATAAACCAAAACCGGACAAAACACCCTCCTGGCTGGTTTGTCTCCACCCGTTGCTGATGTGGCACTAGTCAACGGCGGTTTTGACCTGGGTGGGTCCCCCTTGTCAGGTCTCTCTCTCTCTCTCTCTCTCTCTCTCTCCGGTCGCCGCACCCTGCTCGACCTCGCCTCGCTCCTCCGCGCTGTCGACTCCGCCGCCATCCGCCCCGTCGCCGCTTCGCCGCGCACGCCTGCGCCGCCCCGCCTCCTCCCCGAGCTTCGCGTCGTCCCCGGCCGCCCCCGCGCGTTGCACGCCCCGGTCGCCGCACCCCGCTCGCCTCGCCTCGCCTCGCTCCTCCGTGGCGTTGGCTCCGCACGCCATCCGCCCCGTCGCCGCTCCGGCCGCGCGCCTGCGCCGCCCCGCCCTCCCCGAGCTTGCGCCGCCGTCCCCGTCCGCGCCCCGCTCCGCTCCTCGCCGCTCTGCACTGGCCGCGCCCACGTCGCGCCTGGCGCCCTGCCTCCCCCGCTCGGCGCGCTGTCTCCGCCGGCCAGACGCCGGCCCGGCCGCCTGCCGGCTCTGCGCACACCGACTGCCGCCGCTGTGGCCGGCTGCTACTGCAGTAGGGGGCCACCCCTTTTTTCTTCTATTTCTTTGATTTTTTTAAACCTATGAGTGGGACCCACCTGCAGGCTGCAGGTCAAGTACCACCTTTGACCGTGTCCACGTAACCATCCGGTCTGAGTAAACCACTTAGGGTGTTTTTTTTGTCCGGTGTGAGATTGTTTATGGGGGTAAAGGAACCGAAAAATAGATCATGGGGTAATGTGAACCACCCACTTTGTTCAGGGTAGTAAAATGGACTTTTTTCTTGAAAAAACATGAAGGAATACTCTCCCGGCATAATGGACCCTAGTTTATTAGAACCCGCGGCGACCCAAAACGACGTCTCTCTCTAGATATTGTCGAGGATAACTAGAGGCGGTATGGCCTTGTTGTGGAAAACATGGACATTTCTTTCATTCCAAATAGTCCACGTGGTGAGCATGGTGAGCGAGGCCATGGCTTTCCGGTTGGGAGTGGAAGAATCGATCAACCCGAGCCACCAATCTTTGATGGATCACCTTAGTGGCCAGGTGGAGGTATCGACATAGACAATTTGGAGCCAATCCTTGATCATGCCCCGGAGTCTAATGGCAAACCGACATTTGAAGAATAGACGATCAACCAATTCATTTTCGCGCTTGCATAGGGGGCATGAGCCATAATTTGGCCAACTGCGCATGGCCAGCCTATCCATGGTCCAAACCCTATTTTGGATGGTGAGCCAAGCAAAGAACTTGGCCTTCGGCGGAGCCCCAATTCCACACCATATGCTCTAGGGGAGAGTGAATGATGCCAAGAAACTGTGCTTTGTAGGCGGATTCCTCCATGTAAAGGCCACTTGTAGAGTGCTTCCAAACAATGTCGTCGTCAATATATTCCTGAAGGTGGAAATGACTGATGGGTGGCCCAAAGTTCGAGAAATTGCCAGAAGTGATCAATAGAGAAATTGGACGATCTTGATCTTGTTAACCATGCACTATTCTTCTTGAGGCCTTCGCGCACCTTCCAGTTCTTCATCGTTGACGCCGCGTAGACGAGAGGGGCAATGTCCTTGGGCTTGCGGTTTTGCACCCAAGGAGAGTCCCAAAATGGACTTTGTGCGCCGTTGCCCACGATAATAGTTGAGGAGGCACAGAAAAAGTCATAGTCCGCGTCATCACATGGGTCGCCCATGCCAACTCATGATCTTTGTTGGCTCCTTTCACACAAATAAAGTCATAGTCCGCGTCATCACATGGGTTTCCCATGCTAATCCATGATCTTTGTTGGCTTCTTTCACTCAAATCAAATCCAACGTAGTCTTAGCGCCCAACAAATTTGCCCGTGTTTAGCACTCCCAAGACCCCCATAGGCAATTGGGCGGCAAACGGAGTCCCAATTGACCTTGCATTTGGCCCCAGTGGTCTTATTAGTCCCCTCAAAAAGGAATGCGCGCTTAAACTTGTTAAGATTATTGAGGGTGCTAGAGGGACAACGAGCGGAGTGATAAAGTAGATGGCTTGGGAGAAAAGCACCGACTTGACCAAGATGGTGTGTGCCATGGGCGTGATCATTTGCCCGTCCCAAGGGACCAACTTTGCCGCCGCCTTATCCTCTAGGAATTGGAAGTCAACCTTTTTGAGCTGCCACATGGAGATCGGATGGCCTAAGTATTTCATTGGGAAGGATCCACGCGCCGCCCGAATGTTTTGAAGGATGTCGGGCAAATCTCCAGACCAGATTTGATTTCATCCATAAGAACGCACGGACAATCCTTTGTAAAGTGGATGGATGACTTGTTGAAACTCATCCTCTGAACCAGAGGCATCACAGTATTCAGCGGCCTCCGTATTTTTCATCAATAATAAATCATCCCATACGCCAGTCGAAAAAGAAAGTAGCCCAGGTCTGGACCAAGGCCCAAAGTGAACCCGACTGAAGCACTACTGGGCACGACATGCTCGGGGACTTCCGGCCAGTCATAAACGCCTGCATAAACCCAAGACAAACAGAGGACTAAACCAAACTAGATCACCAATGATGCCTACCCTTCTTCTTCTTTTGTTTTGAAACAAACAAACATAAGCTAATTTGCTCAATAATATAGACAAGGGATTTCAAAACATACAACATTTTTTGCATTACTAAAGGATCAGCTAAACTAGCCTTCAGGTTCGCTTGAAATGTTCTCGTATAAATCGCTCCCCATGCGATGGATACTTTCTCCGGATGTACTCACGGAGGCACTTCTGGTACGAGAAATCGATCCAGACGCCGTCCGTGCGAACTACGAAGAGGCATCTCGACTTCCTGAACTGCGGGTGCCTATCGACCATGATACCGTCAAGCCCACAGCCAATCTTATCTTCAGCGCGTGGATGGTAGGCAAGGATCTTTTCCGCAACGACGATTTCGTCGGCGGGACCAAGGCATTCGCCGTCTGCGTATCTGTCCGAATGGAGGATGTCCTTGATGAGCTGCACGATGGGTTCGACGTCGCTGAGGATCTCGGCCTCCGCGGCCCTCCACGGCACCTGGGACACGGGCTCGGCCTGCTTCGACGCCGGCGGCCGCGCGGAGTGAGGGGGCTCATAGGCGGTTGTGGAGCAGGACAGCAGGCGGCGGGGGGACAGCGCCGGCACGAAGCGCGGTCCCAGGCGGGCGTGGAGGAGGAACGGTACGGCGACGGCGGCCAGAGCCATGCCGACCCTTTTTGGTGCTGTGAGTGGATGGGTGCGTGGGGGAGTGACTGGTAGGTGGTAGCTATTCGAGGAAGAAACTTATCCTTGTGGCCGCACAGCGGAGGGGACGGAGGGGGCACAGAAGACGGCAGACGGGATTGTCGCTTTGTTCGACGACGGGGACGGGCCATGTCCCGTGCATGATGAATTTCAAAACGAATTTAAAAAAACCGTCCATATACACACCGCCCTACACGTGTTTTTTTGGAGGGGGGCCCTACACGTGGGTGCTTCTAGTTTTTTTTAGGGGTGAAGGACACTTTATTGATTAATTGAAAGTTCAAATGAATACAAAAAGGGTAACGTGGATAGCCCAGCCACAAAAGGTGACCCTGGTTAAGAGAAACCAAAAATTTAACCAAGCTATGAGCTTCTTTGTTTGTGTCCTATCTTCGAAGATGATATCACATGCTTCAAAAAGTTGCTGATTCGCATTGATCTCTTGAACTATTCTTCCCTTGTGAGACATGCTTTATATCATTGACAAATGACAACACTCCACTATTACATGAGATGATGATTCTTCCTAGATTCAGATCTTGTGCAAGTGCTTGCGCTTCTCTACATGCTAGTGTTTCAAGACAGACTGGGTTATTAATGCCTGGAAAAACCATCGCCGAGGACCCTAAGAGAAGGCCCTTGTCATCACGGCATACAGCAGAGGGTGTGCCCATGAAGCCATCTCGGGAGAGCCCTCCGTCCACATTGTTCTTAAACATCCCTGCTGAAGGAGGCGTCCAAACCTAGTGCAGCCAAACATTTGCAAAGGGAGTAGGTCTCATCGGTCTAGGGGCATTCTTGATGCTCTCCAATTCAGCAATGAAGCGTTGAATGAATATATGTGTGGCCAGAGGACTTTGGAAAATAGACTCATGGATGGCCTTCCGCCTTGCTGTCCATATAGCCCAGAGAGTCACCGTGAGGGTGACAAACTTTTCATGTGATGAAGTATCCATCATCCCAAAGAGCCAATGTTTTGCGCTTGGGCCCGTCGTAGCAATTAAGTGCTCAGCTAAGTCGCTATCAACAAAAGCACAGACACACCTCGACGCTGTGCACTCGAGTAGGGAATGACGCCATGAGTCTGTCGCTCCACACAACTGGCAACTATCAGATCATGAAATATGTCGATGATGCCAGACGTCTTTAGTCGGAATAGAATGCGTTGCCAGTCTCCACAAAAAATTGCGTAGCTTTCCTGGGACATCCACCTGCCAGAGCTGCTTCCATTCATTCTCCTCGGCTCCAGAATTGGAGGAGCTCGCACACCCATCGAGCCAAGCCTCCTGCCGGCGCTGTGTGTGGGTGAGCATGTGGTACACCCGCCTCACTGTGAACAAACCATTCTTCTCGAAATCCCATGCCCAGAAATCCTCATTATTTCTTGTACAAAGTGGTATGCTCAAGATTGCATCCACATTGGCGGGGAGAAAAGTTTGTTGTAATACCTCCCTATTCCACGAGGCCTCAACATGATTTATGAGCTCACTAACCAAGGTGGCGCGGACCGCCGCGAGGCACACAATCGGTCTCATGTTTTCATCTCTAGGGATCCAGTTGTCCGACCAAATATTGATTGAAGAACCGTCCCCAACTCTTCGGATCAAGCCTTGGCGTAGTACATCTCTTCCTTCAATTATTGCTCACCATATCTGTGAAGGATGGTTCCCAACTTCTACTGACAAAATATTACCAGCGGGGAAATAAATAGCTTTCAGCTTCATGGGACAAAGAGTGTCAGGATATTGTAGAATGTGCCATGCCTGCTTAGCAAGCAACGCTAGGTTGAAGAGCTTCTAGTGATTTTGGAGAAGCAGTTCAAAAAATCATCCCAAAGGTCAGTCGACAAGCCCAAGCCCCGGATCAAGGCCCAAAATGAGCCCGACTAAAGGAACTACTGGGCTCGACACGGTCCAACCAAAGGGCGCCCCTATGTCTCGCATTAAGCGAGCACAGGGGCAAGGCTCGCGTCGGGGGGAGCCCAGATGGGCCGGTCCACCCGCGTGGGAGGCCGCGACCTTTTCTTTTTCTTTTTTTCTGTTCTTGTTTTTTGCTTTATGTTTATGCTTTTTCATACTTTTAAAATATTCTAGATGTATATATATATATATACAAAAAATCATTCTTCAAGAACACATTTGGAAAATGTGAATAAGTATTAAAAAATGTTAAATATGTATATACAAAATATTGAACAAGTATTTCAAATTTTTGAATAAGTATTAAAAATTGTTGACCAAGTATTCGAAAAATGTTGAAAAAGTATTTGAAAATGTGGAATAAGTATTCAAAATATTAAACGACTATTTCAAAATGTTGAATATGTATTTAAAAAATGTTGACCAAGTATTCAAAAAATGTTGAATATGTATTAAAAATGTTGCGCAAGTAATTGAAAAATGTTGAAAAAGTATTTAAAAAATGTTGAATAAGTACTAAAATGTTGAACAAGTATTTGAAAAATGTTGAAGAAGCATTCAGGGCAATGTTGAACGTGTGCGCGAAAAGTGTTGATCACTTACTAAAAGATGTTTTTGATACATGCGAAAATATAGAGTGAAAACGAAAACAAACATAAAAAAACAAAAAAAATGGAGAGAAAAAGAGAAAAATCAAGAAAAAAATGGAGAAGAAAAAACCAAACCAAACCAAAAATGGAGAAGAGAATGAAAACGATACAAAAAATAGAATAATGTAAAAAAACGAACATATATTAACCGAATAAAAACAAAATGCACAAAGAATGAAAGAAAAACAAAAAAGGGCTGGATTACCCTCAAGTAGGATGCGCCCCTTTTACATAGCATGAAACGACTCCGTCGAGTGGTTAGCGCGGTGTGCGTCTTCGCTGAAGACCTGGGTTCGATCTCTCATTTCGCCCCCTATTTTTACAAATGGGCGCACGTAAATGGGCTGGCCCAATACGTCGGTCAGGGGGAAACAAACATAAGGCTGAGTACCGTAAAAAAATGTTAGTGAGACCAAGCAAATGAGAAGGTACGTTAGCTGCTTATTACAAGGGTGTGTTTGGTTGTTGTCACGAAGTGTTACGGCACGGGTCGGTCGGTTCCATCCACATGACCCATTCCCACGTTGCAATCAACAAATTCCATGGAACGATGGATCATGCGATACGCGGAACCGCTCTCTCCTATGACACCCCTCCTCCCCACCTCTCCTTTAATATGGCAAATGGCACCGTTGGGAGTCGTGGTCGTGTGCCAGCGGGAGCATGGCATCAAGCCGGCCGCCGCGCTTGAGCACACACCGTCAAGAGCCATGGTTGTGCACTATTGGGGACCTCACATTTAGTCGACCGCCGCACTAGACGGAGCAACCACTCCAAGAGAACGACTGTGCCTGACCGTCGTGGTCAATTTGGCGTTCTTCCTCAAGTCCAGCATCGATCAAATTTTGACCCCAGGAATCGTTCCATCCTACCTCAGTCTCTTGTAGCTAAATACCAAGATGGAATGGAATGGTTCCATGACACTCCACTTGGTTCTAAAACCAAACACACCCTAAGGGGATGATGAATAACCTTTGCTATTTTTAGCAATGATTCACTTGCTGGTCAAGCTGATAAAGTTGATATTACTATTGGTAATGGTGGAACTAGTAGATCTGCTATAATTAATGACTTAATTGAGCATGAAAAAGAGAAATGCTTGAATTTTGCTAATACTGAAAGCACAAGTGTTTCCTGGGTGGTTTTGGTAATTAATGTCAACATATTTTTTGTTGGACTAATGTCTTTATCTATTATATTTCAGATAAGTTCCAAAATGGAGTGGCGTGGACAAGAGGATGTGGAACCCCTGCAAGATGCTAAGAACAAAGGATTGGCTCAAGCTTAAAAGCTCAAGACTCTACATTTTCATTTTAGTGATCCAAGATCACATTGAGTCCATAGGAAAACCAATACTATTAAAAGGGGATGAGGTGTTGCTCTATGGCTTGCTTGCTCAAAGTGCTTAGTGATATGCTCCGAAACCCTCAACCACTTTCTCATATCCACATATGTCCCAAATCAAAAGTCAAACTCGGCCCCACCGAAATGTTCTATCCGGCGCCACCGAGTTCACTTGACATAGCCACTGCCAGAAACCCTAATCAATTCGGTCTCACCGATGGGATCTCAGTCTCACCGAGATGGGCTCGTAAACTCTCTGTTACCTATTGTAATTATTTCGGTCCCACCGAGTTTACCTGACCAACTCTCTGTTTTGCTTATTACCAAAATCGGTCCCATCGAGTTTGTGTAATCATTCAAACCGAGATGAGGTTTTACCCTAACCCTAGCACATCGGTCCCACCGAGTTGACCATATCGGTCCCACCGAAATGCCTAACGGTCACAATACGAACTGAATCGGTCCGACCGAGTTTTCTGATCCGGTCCCACCGAGTTTGGTAAATTGTGTGTAACGGTTAGATTTTGTGTGGAGGTTATATATACCCCTCCAACCTTCCTTCATTAGCAAGGAGAGCCATCAGAACGTGCCTACACTTCAGCATTCATTTTCTGAGAGAAAACCACCTACTCATGTGTTGAGACCAAGATATTCCATTCCAACCATTTGAATTTCACCCGAAAGGTTGAAGAGACAGTAGAT
Source organism: Triticum urartu (assembly GCF_003073215.2). Taxonomy (NCBI): domain Eukaryota; kingdom Viridiplantae; phylum Streptophyta; class Magnoliopsida; order Poales; family Poaceae; genus Triticum; species Triticum urartu. The sequence continues at coordinate 720,350,645 of NC_053023.1, forward strand.
GTGAAGTTTGATGAATATAACGGCTCGCAAGTAGAGCAATTGCCAATTGATGTAGGAGACAAAGACACTCCGGAAGCAATCCAAGACTTGTCTATTGGCAAGATTCGTCCAACGGAGGTCAAGGAGAGTACCTCGTCTGTCCAAGTAAAAGCTTCTACCTCACGACAAGGTGAACCAAGAGTTGACATGGAAGCATCCACAAGTGGAACACGCCAAGATGAAGAAAACGAGGAAGTACATCAAGATGAACCTCATCAACCTCCTTCTCCACTTCGACAAGAGAATGACAACATCAACAACGAAGAAGACCAAGAAGAAGAATGAGATGATGAAGAAGATGCCCCACCTCGACCCAAACAAAAGCTCCCACGAGTTCAAGCAAGAGTCTCAAGAGACCATCCCGTCGAACAAATCTTCAATGATATCCAAACAGGGAGAATCACTAGCTCTAAAACTCATTTGGCTATTTTTTGTGAACATCATTCATTCATCTCTAGCATTGAACCTATGAAGGTTGAAGATGAAGGAAATATGCCCTAGAGGCAATAATAAAGTTATTATTTATTTCCTTATATCATGATAAATGTTTATTATTCATGCTAGAATTTTATTAACTAGAAACATAATACATGTGTGAATACATAGACAAACAGAGTGTCACTAGTATGCCTCTACTTGACTAGCTCGTTGATCAAAGATGGTTATGTTTCCTAACCATAGACATGAGTTGTCATTTGATTAACGGGATCACATCATTAGGAGAATGATGTGATTGACTTGACCCATTCCGTTAGCATAGCACTTGATTGTTTAGTTTGTTGCTATTGCTTTCTTCATGACTTATACATGTTCATATGACTATGAGATTATGCAACTCCCGTTTACCGGAGGAACACTTTGTGTGCCACCAAACGTCACAACGTAACTGGGTGATTATAAAGGTGCTCTACAGGTGTCTACGAAGGTACTTGTTGGGTTGGCATATTTCAAGATTAGGATTTGTCACTCCGATTGTCGGAGAGGTATCTCTGGGCCCTCTCGGTAATACACATCACTCAAGCCTTGCAAGAATTGCAACTAATAAGTTAGTTGCGGGATGATGTATTACGGAATGAGTAAAGAGACTTGCCGGTAACGAGATTGAACTAGGTATTGAGATACCGACGATCGAATCTCGGGCAAGTAACATACCGATGACAAAGGAAACAACGTATGTTGTTATGCGGTCTGACCGATAAAGATCTTCGTAGAATATGTAGGAGCCAATATGGGCATCCAGGTCCCGCTATTGGTTATTGACCAGAGAGGTGTCTCGGTCATGTCTACATAGTTCTCTAACCCGTAGGGTCCGCACGCTTAACGTTCGTTGACGATATACTACTATATGAGTTATGTATGTTGATGGCCGAATGTTGTTCGGAGTCCGAGATGAGATCACGGACATGACGAGGAACTCCGGAATGGTCCGGAGATAAAGTTTGATATATGGGATAGTAGTGTTTGATCTTCGGAAGGGTTCCAGAATTCACCGGAAGGGGTTCCGGATGTTTCCCGAAATGTTTGGGCACGAGAACACTTTATCTGGGCCAAAGGGGAAAGCCCACGAGGCTTTTGGAAAGTGCAAAAGGAAGTTTTGCGGAGACCAGAGGCTAGACGTCGGGAACCCTGGCGTCTAGGGGGTAGACGCCGGGAACCCTGGCGTCTAGCCCTGGAGTCCGAGAAGGACTCTTGCCTTTCAGGTGAAACCGACTTTGAGGAGGCTTTTACTCCAAGTTTCGACCCCAGGGCTCAACATATAAATAGAGGGGTATGTTGGGTAACGTAGTAATTTCAAAAAAATTCCTACGCACACGCAAGATCATGGTGATGCATAGCAACGAGAGGGGAGAGTATGATCTACGTACCCTTGTAGATCGCAACGGAAGCGTTGACACAACATAGAGGAAGTAGTCGTACGTCTTCCCGATCCGACCGATCCAAGCACCGTTACTCCGGCACCTCCGAGTTCTTAGCACACGTACAGCTCGATGACGCTCCCCGGGCTCCGATCCAGCAAAGCGTCGGGGAAGAGTTCCGTCAGCACGACGGCGTGGTGACGATGATGATGTTCTACCAGCGCAGGGCTTCGCCCAAGCACTGCAACGATATGACCGAGGTGGAATATGGTGGAGGGGGGCACCGCACACGGCTAAGGAACGATCACGAGGATCAACTTGTGTCTATGGGGTGCCCCTTGCCTCAGTATATAAAGGATGGAGGAGGAGGAGGCCGGCCAAGGTTGGTGCGGCCAGGATGTGGAGTCCTACTAGGACTCCAAATCCTAGTAGGAGTCCACCAAGAGGGGAGGAAGGGAGAAGGAAGTGGAGGAGAAGGAGAGGTGGCCGGCCCCCCTTTCCCTAGTCCAATTCGGACTAGAGGGGAGGGGGGGCGCAGCAGCCCCTTGGCCCTTTCTCCTCTTCCCACTAAAGCCCATCAAGGCCCATTGCTTCTCCCGTAACTACCCGGTACTCCAAAAAATACCCGAATCACTCGGAACCTTTCCGATATCCGAATATAGTCGTCCAATATATCAATATTTACGTCTCGACCATTTCGAGACTCCTCGTCATGTCCCCGATCTCATCCGGGACTCCGAACTTCTTCGGTACATCAAAACTCATAAACTCATAATATAACTGTCATCGAAACCTTAAGCGTGCGGACCCTACGGGTTCGAGAACAATGTAGACATGACCGAGACATGTCTCCGGTTAATAACCAATAGAGGAACCTGGATGCTCATATTGGCTCCCACATATTCTATGAAGATCTTTATCGGTCAGACTGCATAACAATATGTGTTGTTCCTTTTGTCATCGGTATGTTACTTGCCCGAGATTCGATCGTCGGTATCTCAATACCTAGTTCAATCTCGTTACCGGCAAGTCTCTTTACTCATTCTGTAATACATCATCTCGCAACTAACTCATTAGTTGCAATGCTTGCAAGGCTTATGTGATGTGCATTACCGAGAGGGCCCAGAGATACCTCTCCGACAATCGGAGTGACAAATCCTAATCTCGAAATACGCCAACCCAACATGTACCTTTGGAGACACCTGTAATGCTCCTTTATAATCACCCAGTTACGTTGTGACGTTTGGTAGCACCCAAAGTGTTCCTCCGACAAACGGGAGTTGCATAATCTCATAGTCATAGGAACATGTATAAGTCATGAAGAAAGCAATA
>NC_053023.1:720354871-720369203 GCF_003073215.2 Triticum urartu
TGTCACAGCCCTAGAATTGGTTGCAGATAGTTGCATCAGTGAGCATCATGCATCCTGTTATTTTCAAGAAACTTGAAATGAGGAAATTGAAAGCCTCAGAAATCATTTTAAAAGAAGGGCAAGAACCCTTTAAATTGCATTCATTGTTTCCAAAATGACTTCATAAATGTTTGATAATTTTGGCAAGGCTTTGAGACCAAACCAAAAATAGTGAACATTTTTTAAGGAATTATTTTGGGACTTTGAAATTAAATCAATAAGTATTTGAGTTTTGGATTATATTCATTTTTATAGAATATAATTCAAAAGGCCCTGGAACTATTTATGTGCCTCTGAAAAAAGTCCATAATGGCAACATAAAAATATTCAGAAGGTTTTGCCATGTTTTGAATTTATTTTGAATTTTGAATCAGTGGCAAAATGAATAAATAAAAACAAATCAAAACAGAAATAAAACAGAGCAAAGGATTACCTAGAGCCCACTCACCTGTGGCCTGGCACTGTTGCTGGCGGCCCAGCCCACCAGGCAACATGCCAGTCATCCCCTTCCTCCCGCCAGTGTGCACTGTGCGTGGCGCACGCACAGGAGGCGAGGGCCACCTCCTGCTTGCCACCTCCTGAGCGTCCCCGTGCCCATCCGCGTTGCCTGGGAGGTGCCCCGCATCCCCCTCTGCCTTTCCCCTCACCCTGGAACTTGCTCCCTCTCCTCTAGCCCCCTCCCCAAGGACGCCCGAGAGCGCTCCGTCGCCGCCGTTCACTGCCACCGCGTCCACCGAGCTCCCCTCGTCCTCTACTTTGCCCAACGGGCTCGCCTCGACGCCGTGGATCACCAAGACGAAGCACGCGCTCGCGGGATGCCTGAAACATCGCCATCGAGCTCATCGTCGTCCTCTGCCTCGACGATCGCTGACCTTTGATTCACCGCCTCCGACGCTTCCCCGACCCCGCTGGGCTTCTCCGCGAGTCCTCTGTGAGCTGCTCTTCCGTTCGCCCCTTTCCCCATCGCCTCACACGTTCCCTAGTGCTAGCGCCGCCGTGCCCAAAGCTCACCGCCGCCCAGCCATGTCGCCGCCGTGGCCACCGTCACCTCGAGCCGCAACCAAGCACACCACCGTGCTCAGAGAAATGCCAGAAGCCCAAAACCCACACCCACTACTCCTGCCGTCCACCACATCCACGTGTTCATCGTGGCCGAACTCTGGCCACCGCCTCTGTGCTCGTCGTCGTCGTTTCCAGCGACCCCGAGGCCTCCCGATCGCTCTGCTAGACGCGGTCGAGCGCGGGCTGCATTCTGGTGGTCTCCGCGCGTCCAGCCGCCGCTCGTAGCGCAAATCCGGCAAGTTGCCGCCGTGGTTTTGGTCGCCGTCGGCCGAACTTCGGCGACTGCCGATGTGGCCATCATTAGCACTAATCCCTGTCAGCTAACCACCCCACAGCCACTGACAGTGGGCCCCGCGTCGAGTCAAAGCATGAGTCAACGCGGGATTAGTGCCTCTGTCACTGACCAGTGGGCCCGATAGGTTAGGTTTGACCTGCACCGGGTCAGTTGACCTGCTGATGTCACTGTTGACCTTGCTGATGCCATAAAGCTTTTCTGGCATTTTCAAATTGCTAGGAAATTCCAGAAAATAGTTAAAACTTCAAAAAATCATAGAAAATAATCTATAACTCCAATGGAAATAATTTATATATGAAAAATGATCAGAAAAAACCAAAGAATCTGTTTATGCCATGTTCATGCATGTTTGAGCAAGTTAACTCCACTTATTAGGATAAAACATGATTAAGGTAAATTTGAAAAATAGGTTTGGAGTTGGAATTTGATGTAGTTTGAATTCCACTTCAATTAAAATGACTTGCTGTTGCATTAGCTCAATTCAGTACCTTAATATGGCATATCATCCATTTGCTTGTGCATTGCATTAATTGAATGTTGTTTATGTTCCTTTGCCGATAATTGTCCCCTCTCAGTAGATGTGTTTCGACAATGAGTTCGATGACACCGATGAAGAGTTATACTATCTTCAAAAGTGCCAGGCAAGCAAAAACCCCTTGCTCATTCAGATACAATCCCACTCTCCCGCTCCTGCTCTCTTTTACTGCATTAGGACAACAACGATTCAACTGTTACATGCTGCGGTAGTTGTACCCCTTTCCTCTGCATGACCTGTCATTGCCACAGTAAATAGATGAAACACACTAGCATGAGTAGGAGTTGTTTGAGCCCTGATGTGCCTACTCATTCATGCTTGTTTGTCATGCCTGCTATTGCTTAGAGTTGTGTCAGGTCTGATTCATCGGGGATGAATTGGAAAGTTGTGACCATGTCCTACTTTGTGTGAACTAAGTGTGTTCAACACGATTTGGTAAAGGTATCGATGAGAGGCCATGTAGGAGTACATGGTGGGTTGTTTCATTGGAACCGTCCTTAAGCACCGAGATCTGTATGTGTGATTTAAGAACCAGCTACTACCATGCATTGGGCCCGAAACCAATGGACCCTCTCGGCTTCTTAACCACCCTAGTTCTCTGTCTAGGAGTTGCAACTAGTTTCTGGTGTTTATAGGATATGTGTTGGCGGCCGTGCGTAGCGCTGACCCTAGGGGTGGGCTATGATGCGGTAGATACACCATGGCACGGTGTACCGAGTCGCCCGTTTGGTGTCTCGGGAACCCTGTACACATCGTTCGGGGACGTATGTGGAAACCTCGGCCGGATTCCCTGCGGATGGAAACTGGATAGGCGATAAACCTGGACTAGAGACTTGCGTGTTTAAGTAGGCCATGGCCAACACCCTCGTTGGGCTTCCGCTTGAAGGTTGCCGAGTACATGTCGTGTAAACGGTGGTAAGTGGTGAGAGCGTGTATGAAGAAGTACACCCCTGCAGGGTTAACATCATCTATTCGAATAGCCGCGTCCGTGGTAAAGGACTACTTGGTTGCCTATACAATTCATAGATAACTTGAAGTGGATACTCTAAAACTCGCAAGATAAGTGTGAGTGCTATGGATGGCCTTCTCGTAGGGAGATGGGAGGGGATCCATAGTGGTGTATTGAATGGTGAATATGTGGACTCGTGTGCGTCACCTCAAAAGAGTTTCTTGCAGTCGTAGTTCAGGTTAGCCACTGAGTCAAAGTTGGCTTGCTGCAGTTAAACTCCACCACCCCCTTGTTGATACCGATGCGTATGTAGTTAGTTCTGATGTAAGGCTTGCTGAGTACATTTGTACTCACGTTTGCTTAATTTATGTTTTGCAGAGAGACGTCAGTCTCGCTAGTAGTTCCGTGTGGACTTCGACGTTTAGCTTGATACCTCACCTATGATCTTGTGCCCTCGGCAGCTCTGGTAGATAGTCAGGCTTCTAAGCCTTTTTCATTTATAGATGTCTGTACTCAGACATGTTAAGCTTCCGCATGTGCTTGATTTGTATGCTCTGAATGTTGGGTCATGAGACCCATGTTTGTAATATCTCGCTCCTCGGAGCCTATTGAATAAATACTTGAGTCATAGAGTTATGTTGTGATGCCATGTTGAATTTACACATATCGAGCATATTGTGTGTATGATTGAAATGCTTGGTATGTGTGGGATCTGACAATCTAGTTGTTTATCCTTGGCAGCCTCTCTTATGGGGAAATGTAGTCTAGTGCTTCCATGAGCCATAGTAGTCCGCTATAGCCCGGTTCACCGGAGTCCTGCTAGCCCAGCACTACTGCTCAGGACACTTGACTGGCCGGCATGTGTTTCACTTCGTTCCTGTGTCTGTCCCTTCGGGGAAATGTCATGCGGTGACATCCGGAGTCCTGCCTAGCCTGCTACAGCCCGGGTTCCCGGAGTCCTGTTAGCCCAGTGCTACAGCCCGGATTCACACGCTGCTGACCGACATGCTCGATGTGATTCATGTATCCTTGTCCCCATAGGTTGGTGCCGCTTTGGGTTCATGACTAGCCATGTCGGCCCGAGTTCTCTGTCATATGGATGCTAGCGACACTATCATATACGTGAGCCAAAAGGCGCAAACGGTCCCGGGCCATGGTAAGGCGACACTCGTGGGAATACCGTGCATGAGGTCGCAAAGTGATATGAGGTGTTACCGGCTAGATCGATGTGACTTGGAATCAGGGTCCTGATAGCGTTGGTATTAGAGCCTGACTGCATGTAGGATTACCAAGCCAAGTGGTTGAAGTTGAGTCTAGAAATGCTTTAGTTATGTAAGGGAATTGATTGTGGAAGGGAACGTAAGGCTCTTTTTACTCCTTATACCTTATGCCCTTCTGATCTGAGTCAACTCTTCTTTTCTACGGGGATTAAGAACTAGGCCTTCTCATCTATCTATCAGGATGACGTGTTACTAATCCATAGACTTATAGAATTGATAGTTTCAAGCCTCAGTTCCATTCCTACTACTTCTGTATGTTGACAGTTGATCTCGGAACCTTGATATTGTGATGTTGAGTGGTTATGCCACCATTTTTGCAGGATGTCTCAAATCTTTTGAGCATTTACAACCGTTATGATGTCCGAGTCATCCCAGGTTTCTAAACAATCTGATGCAATTGTAAATTCCTTCTTCCCATTTTAGATGTTCCTTTGGTCAGAATAAGCACACTAACCGGTGCATTGAGGTACTCTATTGCCTTGGTTTATATGTTGGAGCTATTATTATGACCCTGGGTGTTTCAGGGAGTCACCTAGTGATCTAGCCATGTTTTGTATCCCTAGTGTGTGATTCTAGCCATTATTCTCGAAAGCATCCCGTGATGCCATGTAGTAGTAGGTATTCTATTCATGGGTTCTTGAACCCGAGATTCACCCTACTTACCTCACGTTGATAGTGTTGCTAGTTCCTTTAGGATATTAGTAACCTTTGCGATAGTCCTCGAGGTTCGTGGTACATCCTTCTTACAATTACCATGAACCATTCTTGGCAGAAGTTCTTTTAAACCAAAGGTTACGACCAGAGTGCTCTTGATGAGTTCTCCATTCTATATTGTGAATCTACCAGTTCTACCCTTTTTCGCATGGGTTATCCGGAAGAAATGTTGAGCTTCGCTCGACATACTAATCTTTGCATCCACAACTCAGAAAAACATATGTTCCTTTGGGTTGTCCCTCTTTAGTTGTATCCTGATCCCCGGCTATCAATTTGTAGTCAGGAGTAGTCGTGCACTCGTGTTATCGATGCCTATTGCTCTTGTGGTTCGTCAAGCCATTCTATTTCAGAATGACTAGGAGAAACAAACTCCAGTACCTCATCCACATCTAGAATTGGGTCAAGCAGTTGTATTCCGTAGATTAAAATGCCAATCCAGCTTTTGATTCTGTTCTACCCTGAAGTATTGCCCTCTTTATGTCAGGATTGTCATGAGAATTGCACCATCTCTCATGAATTCTTGATGCAGTGATACTTCTTGCCATCATTTTTCATTCCTCGGTTCCGTGTTGTTGCAACCGGAATATCGACAAGTGAACCGTGATGTGTGAAATCAATACTCCGAGCAACTCGTTTCTTTGTAGTAAATGGACAATATTCCCATTCTTAGAGTGTTGATTATTAAATCATCATCCTAAGATTGATCGTGCTACCTAGTCCTTATTTCTGGTGCACTCTTCGATCAATGAGTTAGGATTATTCAATCCCTTGCTTATTTATTCATATCGTCTTGCTCTGAAAAGCAAGATTGTTCTCGAGCATAGTAACATATCGATGGTTCGTGATGTTCCGAATATCTTCTCGGAAGTATTACTAGGTTGTCACCTGACCGCTATGTTGAGTTTGTGATCATGCTGGTTTTCCTCCAAACCACCCATTCTCCAAAAATCTGTGTTGGATACCCCTGAGCTAGTTGGTTAAGCTAAACAATAACTTGGAGAGCTAGAAGATAAAAGCTTGTCTGACTTAGTTCATGTTAAGGGATATCTTTTGTGTGTGTGTGTTGGAGAAAGATGACATCTTCATTGATTGATCCTTGTGACCAACTGTCGGTGCTATTGTCTTAACCAATCTTTGATTTGAGTATGGGCTAGCATCAAATTAAATCAGAACCAACGATATTCGTAATGTTGTCTTACTCGTGGTTGTTCCTCGAGCATACACCATTATATCTTTTGGGTCTGACTAATGCTAACACCTTGTTCACATGATTGTGGAATTCCATTTATATGGAAACCTGGATGAATTGTTGTTGAGCCCATCGACAACATCTTTGTCTCCTCCATGATTTGGTTGAACATTACACTAGTGTTGGAAACTTTATAAGCATTATCTTCATGTTCCGCTCATGAAGCATATGTTCGGATGAAAGTAGTGACTTCCTCTAATTCATGTGCATTTGATGCAAGTTGCCGCCGTGAATTGGAGAAAGTTTGTTTTACCTCCTCTGGAATCATCCCAAGTCAGTCATGCACATGCGAAGTATTCTATGGTCTGATAGACTGATCATCTTCATTCCATACGTATCCCTAGCACCCCAAGCCACTGATTGACTTGTTCAGGGAGAAGAAATTCTCCATAAGAGCTAATCATATGACTTATGCAAGGACTTCGATATCCTTGATGATGGTTCCCAACCAGGACTTAGTAGTGTTTCATTGTAAGACCACCATGTGGTCATGCTTGTCTGGGACAGCGTGTTCACATGTGTTTAGCAGAACCAGCTCATGTTTTGGAGCTTACTACCATAGTCCATTTCCTGAGAATCTCGCAATGTCATCTCGTCGATTTGTGTTGCAAACTTTCATTTTCTTCTAGACTCAATGAGTCTGGAATATCCTGACACCAACTAGATCTGAATCTCAGGCAGATGTGATGGTTGGAACGTTTCCCAAGATCTATAATATTGGTCTCTCTGTAACCGGTAGAGTGGATGTCGTGGCCAACACACCCAACCGGAAGACCTATTATTGGAGTATCTTGCTTGAAGAAGTTGGCCACCTCCCCATAAGGACCTCGCAAGATTTACTTCCGTAGCCATTCCTTATGGATTCTTGAGCTCCCGAAGTCCGACCTTTTATTTGATGTTCTAGATACCAAACCATGTCAATAAATGGGTTACGCTAGCACATCAAGGAGAACATTAGAAGCGGAGTGCTAAATGTCTCTCGGTCGATCATCCAGATTTTGATCCCTTGGCCTCACTAAGGTGAAATCTGAGAAAGTGTTATCTTTCTTTGCAACTGCATCCTCCACCATTATTCATCATGGTAGTATGTTGTGTTGCTAGGATCCTTGACATGGATATTGGTAAAACTGGTTGAATATGGGAATGCTCAAGTTCTTGAGAGCACACGAAATCACTAGGATTTATCATCGGCATTAATTGGGATCTGCTTTCAGTTTCCTCGGTTATGCTATAACCTTTCCGATAGTGGAATCTCTCTCTACTGTTGGGTTTCTCCCCAGTTACTAGAATCATTCCCAACATTAGCATTTTGTTCCTAGCTTGCACCGCCATTGTGCCATTCGACCATGGACTACCATTCTCCATAATTTCTGGTCGAGATCATCTTCAAAAGTGGTCCTACCATGGGTCCCATCCATTTCCGATGATAAGCAAAAATCATCCATTGTGTTGTCTTCAACAAGGTAGTCCACATCATCCATTCTAGTCTGGGTATGCCATCCCTTCTTACTTCGCCAAACGATTGTTGTTATTGCCTTAGGATGGTATAGAGAGTTTCAATGATCGATGGATCAAAAGTAATTCTTTTGCCACTTAAGGGAGTAATTCTATGAGTCACCTCCTTTAAGGTGCCAGTTATGGGATCATGGTAATTGTTTCCTCGCTACCTTGAAACCCTCATCAAATTGTTTCTCCATCCCTTTGGATGTATGTTTCGTGTCTCAGCTCGAGAGATGTTTCTACGTCTCATTCCGTGAGTTGATCTTGTGATCATTAGGATGATCCATCCATGTAGACATGTCTCGCTCATTTGTCCTTGTGTTGGATGAAGATCTCGAAAGCAAAGATGTCAAGATCGACTTGAGTTATCAAATCAACCTCCTCGAGAAAGACATCTGGACCGTGAAGAATATGTTAGCTTGTGTCCCTCTGTCTTCTTACCTCACGACTAGAATCTCGGGACGAGATTCCTGTTTAGTGGGGGTGAGTTGTCACAGCCCTAGAATTGGTTGCAGATAGTTGCATCAGTGAGCATCATGCATCCTGTTATTTTCAAGAAACTTGAAATGAGGAAATTGAAAGCCTCAGAAATCATTTTAAAAGAAGGGCAAGAACCCTTTAAATCGCATTCATTGTTTCCAAAATGACTTCATAAATGTTTGATAATTTTGGCAAGGCTTTGAGACCAAACCAAAAATAGTGAACATTTTTGAAGGAATTATTTTGGGACTTTGAAATTAAATCAATAAGTATTTGAGTTTTGGATTATATTCATTTTTTATAGAATATAATTCAAAAGGCCCTAGAATTATTTATGTGCCTCTAGAAAAAGTCCATAATGGCAACATAAAAATATTCAGAAGGTTTTACCCTGTTTTGAATTTATTTTGAATTTTGAATCAGTGGCAAAATGAATAAATAAAAACAAAACAAAACAGAAATAAAACAGAGCAGAGGCCTACCTAGAGCCCACTCACCTGTGGCCTGGCACTGTTGCTGGCGGCCCAGCCCACCAGGCAACATGCCAGTCATCCCCTTCCTCCCGCCAGTGTGCACTGTGCGTGGCGCACGCACAGGAGGCGAGGGCCACCTCCTGCTTTCCACCTCCCGAGCGTCCCCATGCCCATCCGCGTCGCCTGGGAGGTGCCCTGCATCCCCCTCTGCCTTTCCCCTCACCCTGGAACTCGCTCCCTCTCCTCTAGCCCCCTCCCCGAGGACGCCCGAGAGCGCTCCGTTGCCGCCTTCATTGCCACCGCGTCCACCGAGCTCCCCTCGTCCTCTTCTTTGTCCAACAGGCTCGCCTCGACGCCATGGATCACCAAGACGAAGCACGCGCTCACGGGATGCCTGAAACGTCACCATCGAGCTCATCGTCGTCCTCTGCCCCGACGATCGCCGCCCTTCGATTCGCCGCCTCCGACGCTTCCCCGACCCCGCTGGGCTTCTCTGCGAGTCCTCTGTGAGCTGCTCTTCCGTTTGCCCCTTTCCCCGTTGCCTCGCACGTCCCCTAGCGCTAGCGCCGCCGTGCCCGAAGCTCACCGCCGCCCAGCCATGTCGCCGCCGTGGCCACCGTCACCTCAAGCCGCAACCAAGCACACCACCGTGCTCAGAGCAATGCCAGAAGCCCAAACCCCACACCCAGTGCTCATGCCGTCCACCGCATCCCCGTGTTTCTCGTGGCCGAACTCCGGCCGCTGCCCCTATGCTCGTCGTCATCGTTTCCAGCAACCCCGAGGCCTCTCGATCACTCTGCTAGACGTGGTCAAGCGCGGGCTACCTTCTGGTGGTCTCCGCGCGTCCAGCCGCCGCTCGTAGCGCAAATCCGGCGAGTTGCCGCCATGGTTTTGGTCGCCGTCGGCTGAACTCCGGCGACTGCCGACGTGGCCATCATTAGCACTAATCCCTGCTAGCTAACCACCCCACAGCCATTGACAGTGGGCCCCGCGTCGAGTCAAAGCACGAGTCAACGCGGGATTAGTGCCTCTGTCACTGACCAGTGGGCCCGACAGGTCAGGTTTGACCTGGACCGGGTCAGTTGACCTGCTGACGTCACTGTTGACCTTGTTGACGCCATAAAGCTTTTCTGGCATTTTCAATAACCAGGAAATTCTGGAAAATAGTTAAAACTTCAAAAAATCATAGAAAATAATCTATAACTCCAATGGAAATAATTTATATATGAAAAATGATCAGAAAAAACCAAAGAATCTGTTTATGCCATGTTCATGCATGTTTGAGCAAGTTAACTCCACTGATTAGGATAAAACATGATTAAGGTAAATTTGAAAAATAGGTTTGGAGTTGGAATTTGATGTAGTTTGAATTCCACTTCAATTAAAATGACTTGTTGTTGCATTAGCTCAATTCAGTACCTTAATATTTCATATCATTCATTTGCTTGTGCATTGCATTAATTGAATGTTGTTTATGATCCTTTGCCGGTAATTGTCCCCTCTCAGTAGACGTGTTTCGACAATGAGTTCGATGACACCGACGAAGAGTTATACTATCTTCAGAAGTGCCAGGCAAGCAAAAACCCCTTGTTCATTCAGATACAACCCCACTCTCCCGCTCCTGCTCTCTTTTACTGCATTAGGAGTTGTTTGAGACCTGATGTGCCTACTCATTCATGCTTGTTTGTTATGCCTGCTATTGCTTAGAGTTGTGTCAGGTCTGATTCATTGGGGATGAATTGGAAAGCTGTGACCATGTCCTACTGTGTGTGAACTAAGTGTGTTCAACACGATTTGGTAAAGGTATCGATGAGAGGCTATGTAGGAGTACATGGTGGGTTGTTTCATTGGAACCGTCCTTAAGCACCGAGATCTGTATGTGTGATTTAAGAACCAGCTACTACCATGGATTGGGCCCAAAACAAATGGACCCTCTCGGCTTCTTAACCACCCTAGTTCTCTGTCCAGGAGTTGCAACTAGTTTCTGGTGTTTATAGGATATGTGTTGGCGGCCGTGCGTAGCGCTGACCCTAGGGGTGGGCTATGATGCGGTAGATACACCGTGGCATGGTGTACCGAGTCACCCGTTTGGTGTCTCGGGAACCCTGTACACATCGTTCGGGGACGTATGTGGAAACCTCGGCCGGGCTCCCTACGGATGGAACCTGGATAGGAGATAAACCTGGACTAGAGACTTGAGTGTTTAGGTAGGTCGTGGCCGACACCCTCATTGGGCTTCCGCTTGAAGGTTTCCGAGTAATTGTCGTGTAAACGGCGGTAAGTGGTGATAGCGTGTATGAAGAAGTACACCCCTGCAGGGTTAACATCATCTATTCGAATAGCCGCGTCCACGGTAAAGGACTACTTGGTTGCCTATACAATTCATAGATAACTTGAAGTGGATACTCTAAAACTTGCAAGATAAGTGTGAGTGCTATGGATGGCCTTCTCGTAGGGAGACGGGAGGGGATCCATAGTGGTGTATTGAATGGTGAATATGTGGACTCGTGTGCGCCACCTCAAACGAGTTGCTTGCAGTCGTAGTTCAGGTTAGCCACTGAGTCAAAGCTGGCTTGCTACAGTTAAACTCCACCACCCCCTTGTTGATACCGATGCATATGTAGTTAGTTCTGATGTAATTCTTGCTGAGTACATTTGTTCTCACGTTTGCTTAATTTATGTTTTGCAGAGAGACGTCAGTCTCGCTAGTAGTTTCGTGTGGACTTCGACGTTTAGCTTGATACCTCAGCTACGATCTTGTGCCCTCGGCAGGATCTGGTAGATAGTCAGGCTTCTAAGCCTTTTTCATTTATAGATGTCTGTACTCAGACATGTTAAGCTTCCGCATGTGCTTGATTTGTATGCTCTGAATGTTGGGTCATGAGACCCATGTTTGTAATATCTCGCTCCTCGGAGCCTATTGAATAAATACTTGAGTCGTAGAGTTATGTGGTGATGCCATGTTGAATTTACACATGTCGAGCATATTGTGCGGATGATTGAAATGCTTGGTATGTGTGGGATCTGACAATCTAGTTGTTTATCCTTGGCAGCCTCTCTTATGGGAAATGTAGTCTAGTGCTTCCATGAGCCATAGTAGTCCGCTATAGCCTAGTTCACCAGAGTCCTGCTAGCCCAGCAGTACTGCTCAGGACACTTGACTGGCCGGCATGTGTTTCACTTCGTTCCTGTGTCTGTCCCTTCGGGGAAATGTCACGCGGTGACATCCGAGTCCTGCCTAGCCTACTACAGCCCGGGTTCCCAGAGTCCTGTTAGCCTAGTGCTACAGCCCGGATTCACACGCTGCTGACCGACATGCTCGATGTGATTCATGTATGCATGTCCCCATAGGTTGGTGCCGCTTTGGGTTCACACTAGCCATGTCGGCCTGAGTTCTCTGTCATATGGATGCTAGCGACACTATCATATACGTGAGCCAAAAGGCGCAAACGGTCCCGGGCCATGGTAAGGCGACCTGTGGGAATACCGTCCGTGAGGCTGCAAAGTGATATGAGGTGTTACCGGCTAGATTGATGTGACTTGGAATCGGGGTCCTGACATCTTGACATAGTTAATTGTGCTATTGCAGTTTGGCCCACGACCTTATCCAGCGATCCTCATCTGGAGGTTGACTGGCTCCGTCGGAAATGGCGAGTATGTCGCCATCGCCTGCTTATTCCCCCGGGGCCAGGGACGACACCGAAGTGTTATCCCGGAGGACCCCTCTAAACCGGGGAGGAGCCTAGGATGCTGTCCGGGAGGCTCCACAAGGCGAGACCTCCACTGCCGGACACATGGGGGGTCCAATCCCCATGGTGACTGGCAAAGAGGGCCGCATCCAGTTCGGCCCTCAGCCGAATACGATTCCGGAGACCCATATGGCTCCGGAGTCGGGCGAGTAGCCCCCTTCCAAGGAGGGGGTGCGCCACTTCCACCGGTGGCCCCTGCCCATCCAAGGGCACCGGATAACCTGATGGAGGCGCTTCGAGGCGCCTCCGTCGTGGACGAGCATCGTGTCCTTATGGGTGTGGTGATCGAGAAGATTCAGTCTGCCAAGAGTGGACTAAATGAAGCCTGTAGCAGCCTGTTCACAGGTTTCGAGGTAAGAAAGGGAAAAACCCCGTGTAGTCAGTAGCCCCTGAGACACTGTCCGGTGTTCGGCAAGAAGAACCGGACAGAGGATAAATCTTTTGTTATAGGAGACTAACATATGTATGAATAAGCAGGCGTCGCTGTTGGCCGCGACCTCGCATGCTGCCGAAGTCCCTGAGCTGAGGCAGAGGCTGGAGTGGACCGAGAACGAGCTCGGCGAGGTTAAGGTTCGGCTCCAGGAGAAGCAAGGAGAGTGATGACTTGCCGTGTGTTTGGAAAGGATAGGTGCTGCATATTGACCACAGTGTCGTAATATGTGCAGGAACCACGACCGAGGTCGAGGCCCTAAGGAAGGCCCTGGGCGAGGCCGAGGATAAGGCTGTCCAGCAACAAGCCGCCCGTAAGAAGCTCAAGGCCTGGGTCAAGGAAGTCCAGCAGGAACTCCAGGATGCGGTCAAGAAATGCGAAGCCTTGGAGCATGATGCGTCTGTTCAGGGGACCGAACTCGCCAAGGCTCGTCAGAGCACGGAGACCACGCAGAATGAGGCCCAGGCCGTCCTCCAGGAGATCCAGGAGGCCAAGAAGATCACGGCGGGTAAGGCATTTAAGATGCAAAGCAAGTATGCGGAGAAGCAGTACCTTTTACTAACCCGGGTTCGGAGTTCCCCTGTGGCTTTTGCAGATTTACCATGCAGTGTATCAGACGCCGCAGAGTTCTATCGAGCCGAAGGAGGGGGTTCTGTGGAGAAGCTATTCTGGTCGCAGTATGCGACGCCAGAGCATCCCGTGTCCTTCACCGATCAGCTGAAACAGCTGGTGGAGCTGCATAGGGTGGCCGAACTAGCCATTAAGGACTTGATAGTCCGGCTATAGCCAGCCGAAGCTATGCCAAGCAGCTACTTTGGACTCGTGAGGTGGATGGTTAATGCATGTCCTCGGCTGGACGTCGTCAAGCGCTCGGCCTACATTGAAGGCGCGCGCATGGCCTTCGCCCGGTGCAAGATGTGGTGGGCGAAGATGGACGCCATCGAGGTGACCAGAGGGCCACCGGAGGGCAAGGAGCACCACACACCTGCGCGGTATTTTGCGGATGTCCTGGAGGGGTCTTGCCTTGAGGCAGCACAATGTTCGCAGGACATTGTATTTGAATAAATGTATTCATGTTGCCTTTGCCTTGTATTGTGAGAACAAAGCCTGTTTTGTAATGTAATTTTGTTATGCTTTGAATTGTTTCCTCCTATGCGGCTGTTTTGTATGTAATCTGAGGGTTGGCCAGTCGTTGGCTTCTGCCCTCACGTAGGTAGTACGGAGGTGTTCGGGATGGAATCTAAACAACCTTGATCCAATTATATGGTCCTTGAAGGAGTTGTTTAGCGCAACGAACAAGGCAATTAGAGTGTACGGCTTAAACGCCCTCACTTGGCCATAGGAGTTTTATAATAAAGTGTAGGTGCAGCCCCTGGTTCGAACCAGAGTGTTGTCAGCAGCTGATTGGGAAGTGCCGATCTTTCGCATAATGCGGAAAAATCTCCAATGAATTGTAACCCTCGAACAGCTGACCGACTCTCGTTGTATCATGACAGTCAGTTTTCGGCTTTCTCTACTGAGGCGCTTGTCTGGTCAAGTCCAGGGCACAATCGCAGTAGTTCTCCCTTTACTACCTT
>NC_053023.1:720370203-720495164 GCF_003073215.2 Triticum urartu
AACTGTCAATTACAAATTGGCAGAACACGGTAAAATTTTAATCCGGAGAGTATCTGCCCGGTTTGATTTTTAATTACCATCCTATTATGGAGTGAAACCGGTGTTTATCATAACCCGGAATGATTACATTGTAAACCGACCTTATATAAACAGGAGTTGTTTTCTCCTCCAACAGTGTGGGTTTATTAAACTCTGCTTCAGGATTGGCCAAGCCAACTTCATGCCCCAAGATGGCAAGTATTATGTATCTCAATATTTGATCATATCTAAGATATTATCTTTGATTTCACATACATAGATATCATGACCCGCCTGGCGATAAAACCATGGCGGCGCTTTAAGTTTTTTTGGCTGCAGAAAATAGTTTGGAGATTGATAATTCAAAGGAAGCATCAGTTGCAATAAATATGCACGAAGGCATATCAAAACCAAAGTGCATCAGCTAGCCTATTACAAGGCAACACAGTGACCAAATAAGATCATTTTTTCTGCATAACACAAACATGCAGTAATTTAAACCGGCCTCCGGTTCATGCTTGGTCACCAGCTTGACCTGATGGTTGCGGGTCAGCTCGCGCCGCTTCAGCCTCTGCCTCCCTACCCAGCGGCTGGAAATCAACAGTTGCCCAGTCGATTCCAGTTAAAGCTTGAAAGACAACTTCATCACTGATCAGCGACGACGGTTCAATATCAGGAGCGTAAGTATGCTTACGGATTGGGGGTATAAGGTTTTCCGCTTCAGGAACTGGTGCAACCACTCGTTTGTTTTGATCATCATATTGGGCTTGATAGTGGGAAAAATCCGCCTCTTCAACCAATTGACAAGCCAGAGGGGGCACTTCCCGCTTTATAGCTCGGAGATCCTCTTCACTAAATTCTGTCCCGTCTTCCTTCAAGCTGGGGTAGCCTTAGGCCGCTTCAACAGGATCAAAATCTGGCACCCACGCTTTTGCCCGGATTAAGGCATTTATAGCGCCGGTTCTAGCAGCATATTTCTTCAGCTCTTCAACTCGGGCAGGAAGCATAGACAACCTTTTAATAGTGTCCTGGATCAAAGCGGGCGGCGGGTTGTTGTGGGAAGCAGTGAAGATGATCCGTTGAGCACCAGTATACAGTTGCTCTATCAATGTATAAGCGGCTTTCAACTTCTTCCGCACATCTGATCCCAAGTGACCAATGCGTGTTCCTGTATCATGGCAAGGGTTAGTAAACCAGCAGTTGCATGAGAAGGCCTAGTTACTTCAGAAATCAAGAAGGCTTACCAAAGACAGTAGCAGTCATAGCATGAACTTGCCGTTTTACACTGTTCAATTCATCCACCACCGGTTTGAGTGCGGCTTCAGCATTCTCCGCTCGTTGTGTTAAAGCGGCTTTCTCAGTGGCCCAATCTGCCCGCTCTTTGTTGTAGCCCTCCTTAAGCTTCTCCATGACGCTTAAAGCGCTGGTTAATTCCTCCTTTGCCTTAGAGGTTTCAGCTTGTTGGGACTTCAGGTTTTCTTGTAGATCGGCGATTTGACTTTCTCTTTTGCTCAGCTCAGCCTGCATACAGATAATCATATGATGAAGATGACGGTACAAAATTGAAGTACCAACCACATAACAAGTTATGCCCTTGGTACTTGGGGGCGAATGCATATTTGCTTTTCATCATACAATTTCTATAAAGTCTCAAGCTCAATACAAGTATTCAACTTGGCACTTGGGGGCTAATGGCTATTTGCTCAGTTATTACTGACGCTGGAATTTTTTATTATCTAAAGTCCCAGTTTAACTGTGTTAAGTTGAACCGGCCCTTGGGGGCTACGTCAGCAGAGTACAGATGCATTGCAGTTCACATTGGAAAGTCCCGGTTTAAATTGGTATCTTAAACCGTCACTTGGGGGCTATTGGAGTTGACACACTATAATATACAAGCAGAGAAGCATATAGAAATTACCTCATACTTGTCCTTCATCATATTGACCAGACCGGCTTCATAATCATGGTTGGTGTATAGCCGGTTTAGATAGCCGGAATGGAGATCTTGGGTGCTCAGAGCGGCATAGGTTGCCAAATCGGCATTCCATTTGCCTTTACCAATTGCAGCAAATTCATCCTTGGCAGTATGCTTGGATAAAGCGACGTGATTGCTTGGCTCCGTACGACCAATGCCAGTAATAACAACATCATCATCTTTTGCTTCACCAGTTCGCACTGGGGTCGCCGGTTTGTCAGTATGCTTTGATGGACTAGCTGTTTTATCAATCCGGACAGGGCTTGTGGGCTGATCAACAGGGCCTGTGGTATCAACATGTGCCTCTTCAGCGACAAAGTCATTGTCTTGCGGTGGTGGGTCGTTCAGCATATCATCACGGATGGTTTCTTTAGGATGTGGTATTTTGTCCGGTTCAGGAGCAATATTTTCTTCTGCCGCTTTGTGCAGACGAGCTTTCTTGCTTGGCCTAGGCTTGGCCCTGAAAAGAATAATAAGGATCAGCACAGTGTATGGTAAAATTAAATATATCAAAAGTACTATAAGGAATGTGGCTCACCCAAGCACCGTTTTAAGTGGTGGAAGCTGGGTGGCTGATGACTCACCGGAAGACGAATGAGAAGTGCCCTGATAATCAGAGTCAGATGGATTAAGAGGTTGACGAAAACAACCCGCTTTAGGGCAAGCATTGACAAGAGAGTTAGAGACCTCTGAACGGCGTTTCCGAACTGGACTGTTCGGTAAACCGGCGGAGGTAACTACCTGCCCGCTATGCCGGGTTGTTCGACGAGCTTCATGTTGTTGTGTCTTCACAAGAAAGTTTGGGTCCAAATAAGCAAGAGGATGAGAAAATTTTACTTTCCGGTTTGCCCGACGGATTTTTAGTGAAGGCAAAGGGGTTGAATCGGAAGAAAGAGCAATTACCTCTACAGCATCAGCGTGACTGATTTCAGCATCGTCCTCGCAATGATCATTATCAATAAGGCGTGTGAAAAATAAACCAAGTGAATCAAGCTCTACGTCAAGGTCCGGGTTACCCACATCATCGTCAGCTGCCAGATCAGAGGACTCAGTGGTTTTCTTCCTGTTGGCGGGTCTCTTCACAACTCTGGTTTTGGGCCGGGTTGGTTTCTCCGGTTTCTCTTGTGGAGGCTTCTTGATCCAAAATGGATCATCGCCCTGTTTGAAAAATATTAATGTCAACAGAGGATATTCTGAACAAAGGCAGATTCAATAAAAGCATAAGGTGCGAGTCTTACAGCTGGCGGTTTGTTAAGAGTGTAGAAAGGAGGAAGGCCGGTTTGAGCACAGACAGCTTCCGGTTCATTCAATATCTTTTTCACAGCTTCAGTAACTTCGTCATCTCTGAGTTGGATATCAATATGTCGTTGAGGGTCTTTTACATCTCCGGTATATTCGCATATCAAACCAGGGCGCTGGCTTAAGGGTAGTATGCTCCAAGATATCCAGCAGTGAGCAAAGTCGACCCCTGTCAACCCGTTTGCCATGAAGGACCTCAGTTTGGATAGTTGAGGAGAATACTTGAGTCTTTCCTTAGCAGTCAGCCTTTGTGGGAAAGGGTGTGTATTGCTTAGACGTTCTGGACGGTAACCCGGCAGGGGATTTTCTTCAGAAGGAGAAGTGTCTTTGCAGTAGAACCACGTTTGATTCCACTCTTTGGGGTGGCTGTGCAATTTTGCGTGAGGGAAGGTGACTTCTTTCCTCTTCTGAATGGCCATACCGCCCAGTTCTGTATTGGGTCCGTCTGTGAACTCAGTACGGCGGTTCAGGTGGAAGCAATCCCGGAATAATTCTACGGTAGGTTCCTCTTGAAGGTACACTTCACAAAATACTTGAAAGTGACAGATGTTGGTTACAGAGTTGGGGCCAGTATCTTGTGGACGCAGTTGGAAGTTGGCTAAAACGTCCCTGTAAAACTTTGAACCGGGAGGATTGAAGCCCCGGGCTAAGTGATCAGCAAAAACCACAACTTCTCCAGCTTGGGGTGTGGGAGGACATTCCGTACCAGGGACCCTCCAATGAATGACATCTTGCTTGCTTAAAGCGCCAGTTCTAACAAAATTGTTTAGTTGAATTTCGGTCACTCGAGAAGGGACCTAGTTGCACTCATATGCTTGTTTTGCCATGGCAAGATCTACAAAGCAGTAATTACCGGTTCAAGAACATGTTGGAAAGGTATATGCTGATACATACTTTGCTAAACTGGAGACCGACATTTATAAACCGGAGTTTTGCAAAGCGACAGTGCCCTGCTAAAGGATTCTGGCGGTTCAACAAGGGGACTAATGGTATATACCGGTTTGTCAACTTTTCTACAAAGTTAAACCGCCAGGTCTAAACATTGAAAAGTCAAGATTGCAGATGAGTAAGTACGCAGAAACAAATTTCATAAGGTTGTACTACAGTTTTGGATCTGGAACGTGTTTAGAAAAGAGATAAATATTCAAAGGTCCAAAAGGAGCAGTACCGAATCAATGAGCAAACGTACAGGTAGATCTATGGTCTTGAGATGCGTAAGTGAAGGCGAAGGTTAAACAACTACCATTACACAAAGCAAAGATTCGCAGATTCATCTAAGATCTATTGTATGAGCAAGAGGCAGACGATGAACACTGAAGAACTTTGAAACCCTAGAACAGATCTGTGGGGGAAAGGATAGAAGACTTACCGGAGCTGAGGAAGAAGCGGAAGGTCGCCGCGATGCTCTGGTGCGCTCAGGGTGATGCAGCGGCCAAGGTTGGAGCAGAAGTCGACGGCGGTGATGGAGCTCCGAGGCTGGTCGGCGCAAGGAAGATGAAGCAGAAGGGCACGAAGGGGAAAAAGAAATGACCCTTCGGTCCTATTTATAAAGCAAGGGACATGTGTCAGGCGCGAAAATCAAGGGGCTGCAACTTGAGAAATGCAGCTGTCGCCTCAATTGTCGCATATCTATTAAACAAGAAAGTATCATGAATAGTTTCTTTATGATAGATGACGTCACGCCGGTTTACAACGATCAGAAAAGATGATGTCACGATGATTCACCAAATTACAAGAAGATGTTGAAGATGAAGTTTTTTTTGCTAAGGATTGACGTGAACCTGTTCAAATCAATGTGGGGCCTAATGTTGGGGATATTATTACTGGGCGTAAACCGGCCAGGACAGGCCGAGTTAACTTCATCAGTAGTTGAGTATGTTAAAGCCCATGAGGGCAGATGAGGGCTAAAGGCCCATAATCGGTTTAAGGCCTATAGCTGTAAACTGGCGTTGGTATGTAACTTGTGTTATAAGTTAGGAATAGTGGAGACCGAACCGGACACATCTATGAGCCGGTATCGGGACTCTGTAAACCGATGGGCCTCACCCTGTATATAAGGGGACGACCCGGCGGCGGTTCAGGGAGGACAGACAACAACTCGAGGATTGGGCGAAGATTGTTTGCTCCCTAGTCATCGAAACCCCATCAATTCCATCACAACTAGACGTAGGCTTTTACCTTCATCGAAGGGGCTGAACTAGTATAAACTCTCTTGCGTCCCTGTGTCCGCTTTAACCCCTTCAAGCTAACCCGTAGCGATGGCTCCACGACTAAGTCCTTTCATGAGGACATCTGCCGTGGCAAAATCATGACATTGCTTATGAAATTGAATCTTTGTTTGAAAAGTTTGAAGATTTTGATGATTCAGTTTATAGACCCAATTTTTTTGCTATCCTTAAATATTGCTATGATAACTATAATTTTAATTTACGATATTGATGTATTTATTGAGAAAGTCTCCGCTGTCCAAGAAGAGACTAATATTTTGCAGGAGTCTATGGAAGAAGAAATTGATGAAACTGTGAGCTCATTGGATGAAAAAGATGATGAGGAGAGCGAAGAACAAAAGGAGGAAGAGCGGATTAGCTACCCGTTCCCACCTTCTAATGAGAGTAACTCTTCAACTCATACATTGTTTAATTTCCCTTCATGCTTACCGAAGGATGAATGCTATGATAATTGCTATGATCCTGTTGATTCTTTTGAAATATCCCTTTTTGATGAACTTGATGCTTGCTATGCTTATGGCCAAGATGCCAATATGAATTATGCTTATGGAGATGAACTTGCTATAGTTCCTTATATTAATAATGAAATTATTGCTATTGCACCCACACATGATAGTCCTATTATCTTTTTGAATTCTCCCATCTACACTATATTGGAGAAGTTTGTACTTATTAAGGATTACATTGATGGGTTGCCTGTTAACGTTGCACTTGATAATTTTGATGAATGTAGTATGCATGTGCTTGCTGCTCCTACTTGCAATTATTATGAGAGAGGAACTACATCTCCGCCTCCCTATGTTCCCGACACGATAGAATTGCAAGAAATTGCTTATACTATGCATTGGCCTTTACTTGATGTGCATGAATTGTTATTTTATGACATGACGTGCATAGGAAGAGAGTTAGAGTTCATCATTGCATGATATATGTTGCTTTGTGCTCACTACTAAATGCCAATTCATTGTTAATTAAAATTGGTTTTGATATACCTTGGGATACGGGTGGATTCATTACTTGAGCACTTTATGCCAGGGAGACAACCCAGAAGTTTTAGAGAGTCATTTATTTCTGTTGAGTGCTTTTATATAGTTTAGAAACAAAAAAATATAGAGGGGAACTTAAAACTTTTCGACAAAAGAGAAGCGATTAGAAGTTATGCAATTGAGAAGTGAGGGTCGACCTTGAACACTTGTGTTCATGCTCATTGAAACAATGTAGATTTTTTCATGAAGATTCTCACAAAATAATTATCCCCTTGTACAATTCCATTGTATTATAAAAATAATGTGCCAAGATGGGCCTTTAGGATGATTAGATTGCTTGTTGGCATGTGCGGTGCAGAAACAGAAACTTTGGCTGTAGCGCGTGGATTTTTATTTTTTTTACTAGAATGTTAAAAGGTTCTGAAACATTTTGCACACTATTGGTATGCAAATTGTTTATTTTGTCCTAATTTTTCAGAATTTTTATATTTACAGAAGTATGGTAGATGTTCAGATTGCTATAGACTTTCCTGCTTAAGACATATTCTATTTTTGATGCATTGTTTTGCTCGTTTTGATGAAACTATCAATTTTTATTGGTGGTATAAGCCATGGAAAAGTTATATTATAGTAGCTACAATGCAAAAACAAAATATGAATTGGTTTGCAACAATACTTAGAGTAGTGATTTGCTTCATAATACTAATGAATCTCACGAGGTTTGTGTTGAATTTTGTGTGGATGAAGTGATCAAAGATCGAGGAGGTATCGATATGAGGAGAAGGAGGAGAGGCAAGAGCTCAAGCTTGGGGATTCCCAAGGTACCACAAATAAATATTCAAGGAGACTCAAGCATCTAAGCTTGGGGATTCCCTGGAAGGCATCCCATCTTTCTTCAACAATTATCGGTATGTTTTCATCTTCATTTCGTTCATGTGATATGTGTAAATCTTGGAGCATCTTTTGTGTTTATTTTTCACTTTTATTTTATGCACCATGCTGGTATGATACATTACATGGATGATTTATATAATGCTCATTGCACTTCACTTATATCTTTTGAGTATGGCTTTATAGAATGCTTCATGTGCTTCACTTATATCATTTGAAGTTTGGATTGCGTGTTTCTCTTCACATAGAAAACCGTTATTCGTAGAATGCTCTTTTGCTTCACTTATATTTATTAGAGAATGATATTTTGTAGAAAGAATTAAACTCTCATGCTTCACTTATATCTATTTAGAGAGTCAACAGGAATTGGTCAATTGCATGGTTAGTCATAAAATCCTACATAAAACTTGTGGATCACTGAATATGATGTTTGACTCCTTGCAATAGTTTTGCGATATAGAGATGGAATATTCGGGAGGTACTTGTAAATGGTTGTGGTTAGTAAGAATATTGGTGTTAAGGTTTGTGATTCCTGAAGCATGCACGTATAGTCTCTCATTATGCTATGAAGTTGGAGCATGATTTATTATTGATTGTCTTCCTTATAAGTGGCGGTCGGGGACGAGTGATGGTCTTTTCCTACCAATCTATCCCCCCAGGGGCATGCGTAGTAGTACTTTGCTTGGAGGGCTAATAAACTTTTGCAATAAGTATATGAGTTCTTTATGACTAATGTGAGTCCATGGATTATACACACTCTTACCTTTTCACAATTTGCTAGCCTCTATGGTACCGTGCGTTGCCCTTTCTCACATCGAGAGTTGGTGCAGACTTCGCCGGTGCATCCAAACCCCGTGATATGATACACTCTATCATACATAAGCCTTATTATATCTTCCTCAAAACAGGCACCATACCTACCTATTATGGCCATTTCCATAGCCATTCCGAAATATATTGCCATGCAACTTCCACCATGTAACATCCCAAATTTTCAATTTGGAATGTTATACATAGATCATCATATGCATATCATATTTTCTTGCATTTTGGTTGATCCTAGAAATTTCACGCAACTCAAGGACCCTCGGAGAGAGTTGAAGATTTCGTCATTTTCATATTTGAGCTTTCTCAAATTTTGAAAAGAGGATCATTTGGTTTATTTATTTTATCTTCAATTATTTTTCCGATGTCAAAATATGAGAGAGGGAAATAATATGACTTTTCCCAATTTAGGAAAAATGAAGATTTAATAAATAAATCAAATTTTGTTTTTCCGGTGTTTGTTTGCATTTTTTTTGGATAGGGAAAAATGCGTGTTTTCGAAAATTGCATTCTAGGCCCGGAGAAAAGTTCATTTTGTTCGACTCATTTTTAGGAGTCGGGGAAAATTTACTTTAGATTTTTTGGAGTTCTTTTAGATTTTCTTTCTTTTGTTTTTCTGCGCGCGTAACCGATTTAAAAAAAAGAGAGGATTCCCGCAGGCCCAGCCGCCGCCGCCCCAGCGCGCCAGCCGCCCGCCGCCTCTCCTGGCCGAGTCCTAGCAGGACTCTAGGCCGGCGCCCCCCTTGCCCCTTACCAAGCATCACCCCCCTCCTAGTATAAATACCCAAGCCCCCTCTCTCCTCCCCAAGCCGCCAGCCCCGCCGCCTCCCAAGCCGCCAGCGCCGCCGCCGCCGCTTAGCCGTGCCGCCGCCTAGCCGCCGTGCCGCCGCCGCGCCGCCGCCGCCCTTGCACCCCCCCGCCGCCGGAGCCCCTCGCCGGAGCCTCCCGAGGTAGCCGCGCCTCTCTTTATTTTCCTCGGTTCGGTTTTTTTTTCAGAAAACCGTTCCGTTTTCTTCCGATTGTTTTTCTTTTTCTTTCCGGTTTGTTTCGGTTTTCTCTAGAAACCCTAGATCGGTTTTCGTTCTTCTTTCGGACCGTTCGTCTTAACGAACGTGATCACCGGTTATTCCATGTTAACGAACGTCCATTCGTTTAACCGTTCTTCCTTTTCTTCTCGTCGGATTTATTCCGTTTTCCTTTCCGATCGCGATCTCAGATCCGATCTTCGTTCTAGTTTTTCCCCTCGCTCGTTTATCGGAATCAGGTGATTCAAGCGCCTGGAGTTTCGTCTCGAAACCGCCGTTCCGTCTAATCAATTTAAACAAGTTTTTGCTACGGTAAAATTTGACCTAGATTCAACTTTCTAGAACCGAGTTGTTTTCTTCCGCCATTTGTTTTTCGTTGTTTGTTCGGTTCTTTCTCCCTTTGCAACCGGAGTTCTTAAGTTGAACTTTCTGGTTCGTTCTCTTGTTCGAGTTTTACCTATGCATTAGATGAGTACTTATTGTGTGCTTGTTGTTTGTCTGCGATAGATTACCCGGATTGCGCCGCCTGTTACTTCGAAACCCTAGGACTCGCGGATCATTAGCAAGGCAAGTAACACTTTGATCATACCTTTTCTACAACCCAGTTTTATTGCATTAGATCAATCCTCTCACATTGCATGATTAGGATCTAATTAAATTGTGGGATGGGAAGTAGATGAGGTAGTACCTATTACCAGTATTATTATGAAACCCTTGGGAGTTACTTCTACGTTTGCTTATTATGCCATGCTATGCTAGTAGACGTGGATTGGCTGAGTGATATCCATGACAGATGTGAGTATTGTTAATTAATGGTTTATCTAAGGTGGCTACTTAAACACACATCTGGGTGGATTGAGGCACCTGATGTCTACCAGGACTTGCCTGTTTTATTTTGGACCGCCACCCAGGCTCAAAGGGATCATAAGATCATTCATGCTAGTAACTTCCGTGTGTAGCCACAAGCCATTATGGGCTCTGGCATAGTTGACTAAGTCGTGCGAACTCTTACAGTGGTAGACTAGCAAATGTAGGGTATTAGGTGGTATGGTCTACCCGATCGTAAGGTGCTAGTGCTTCTGAAAGACTATGTCTCGGTCATCCGTTTCTCAAACACCGTGTAGTGCGAGAAATCCAACGGAGGCGATCGAGTCTTGTGGGGAAAAGTGCGCAAACCTCTGCAGAGTGTAACAAACTAATCATGATTAGCCGTGTCCCCAGTTATGGACAACTTGAGTATCTAGTACTTGAATATCATGTGAATCTCATCATGTTACTCTAATTAATATTGTTGGGTTTTAATTGTTCACTTAATTGGGATCGGAATGCTGTCAACCATTCTCGATGTTTAACAACTACCATGATAGTTAAATAAATTTATTCCTTTGCAATAGGGAAAAACTGGCTTTACGCAAAACTGTAACCATAGAGCTTTCCACCAGCCATACATGCATATAGTATAGCTCATTACTTTACATTTCTCTCTATGTGTTACCTTGCCAGCATATTCCATGTGCTGACCCGTTTTCGGGCTGCAACTTTCATGTTGTAGACGTTTCAGACGACGAGTAAGGTGTTTTAGGTCGTGGTTCTATACTCAGTGATGCCGTTGGAGTTGATGGACCCATTTATCTTCCAAGTCTTCCGCTGTTATCGACACTAGATGGCCTTAAGCCATATTTATTGTAATAAGTTCTCTTTGAGACATCGATGTAATAAGTGTGTGATTGCCACTCTGCTATAAATCCTTCGAAGTACTGTGTGGTGTCAGCATTACTAATCTAGGGATGACACCGGAGCACAGTAGACTTGATCCATTCGGGTCTGGTCGCCACAGAGAATGGTATCAGAGCACACGCTGACTGTAGGACACGACCACTAATTTAAAGCCATAGATCACTATTCTCTTCTCATTTTCTAACTCCTCATCTTTTCTACTCTTTTAGGATAACACACGCGAAGATTAAGTACGATCAACCGGATGAAGGCACACCTTTTGGATTTCACTTGAAGGAAGTCACTAAGTACCTGAACATTGGACTACCATGCTTCACCGGGACCTTCAACGCCACTCTGCCTGAAGAGGAGCGCTGGAAGATTCAAGCTCATGTTCCGGGAAGGACATTCGCGCCAATCACTAAGCCCATAGATAGTGTTTTCAATGCACCAACCTGGAGTCTGGGGAAGAGCATGGCAGCTCATATCACCATAGGAAGCATTGGAGAAGTTTATCAAGAAGACCTCAAGGACACTATCTACCAGATTTGCGGACGCCGAGATGAACAATGGGAGTTAGTCAGCACCAAGAAGGATAGATCCATTGCAGCTTTCATCCAGGAGTTAAACTAGCACATTCGACGCCACGAGAACCAGATGTGCAATGACATGATAGAGTTGAAGAATGCGAAGGCAAGGATCTTCGAGCTAGAAGGAGAACTGAAGGCTACACGCAAGGACTACATGGAAGAGATCGTAGCTCTAACAAGGCACAATGGCGATCTTAAGCAGGAAATTGAAGAACTCAAGAGGAAGTTAGCATCCAAGGAGGAAGACGAGTACGTCGCATGTCCAGATAACTACATCATCATCGACGACACCGATTCAGATCCAAGTGAACCCGACTTTGAAGACGAAGCTGGAGCGGACATCATGGAGTCTTCCACCGGTTCAAATTTTTAGATGACCACCAAATATTAGTAGTATTCCCCCATGTAAACATTATAGTTCGAGCACTTTTGCGATAGTTAGATCGATTGTAAGCCCTTGTTTGAATTGATTGAAGTGATTTTGTGTGCATTTGCTCATGTGCATTGGGGTAGTGTTTTCTCTCTAGACCTCACTCTATTCTTAAATCTCGTCTTTTCTAAACCCTCAAATGCCTCCGAGACGTGACAATGGATTTCCACCGGAGCTCACTCAGTTGATCCAGTAGCAGAATCAATTGATGCAGATGTTAGTCCAGAACCAGCAGAACAACAACAACAACAACCCACCACCACCACCACCACCTGTTGACCACTTAGCCCGTTTTTTTAGGCTGAACCCGCCGGTGTTTTCCAGTAGCACCGAGCCGATTGTAGCAGACGATTGGCTCCGCAAGATAGGAAGGGAGTTGACCACTGCAGGATGCACAGATGGTGAGAAAGTGAAGTTTGCCGCACATCAGCTTGACGGACCCGCGGCAACATGGTGGGAGAATTTCACAGCCACTTACCCAGTTGACACTGTCACATGGGATCAGTTTCAGCAAGCTTTCCGCACTGCCCATGTTTCAGCAGGAGCTATGGCCATGAAGAAGCATGAGTTTCGCAACTTACGCCAAGGAGGAAGGACAGTTGGCCAGTACATTGACGACTTTAGTAAGTTAGCACGTTATGCCCCAGATGACGTTGCTACGGATGCAACTAAGCAGGAGAAGTTTCTGGAAGGACTGAATGATGAGTTGAGTATGCAGTTGATGGTAGCAAGTTTCAACAACTACCAGGAGTTGGTAGATCGTGCCATCATAATTGAAGGGAAGCAACAGCAGATTGAGAACCGCAAGAGGAAGTATGGACAGTGGAAGTATAACTCTGGAGCCCAGCAGAAGCCTCGTTTTACCCCTAAACCGGGATTTCAGTTTCAGCATACCCATGGAGGAGGTAGCTCGCACAACCATAATGTCCACAAGAATGGTAATAGGAATGGAGGAAGCAACGGCCAGAACCGTACCGCCCCATCAACCCCAACCAAGAGAGATCTAAGTCAAGTCACCTGTTTCAAGTGCCAGAAGACCGGACATTATGCTAATGAATGTCCTGAAGGCCAGAATGGAAATGGCAATGGAAGCTCTGGGAAGAAGCCAAACCCTTTCAACAGGGGACAGGTGAACCACCTTAATGTGGAGGAGGTTGAAGCTCAGCCTGATGCAGTAATAGGTAAGTTTTGGGTTAAGTCATTTACTGCACTTGTTCTTATTGACACTGGTACATCGCATTCATACATATCAAGGGGATTTGTGGATAAATATAACCTGCCAACCCAAGCCCTTAGGTCACCCATGTTAGTAAGCTCACCAGGAGCGGAGTATATGGCTAGACGATGGTGTGATCGGTTACCATTAAGTATTGGTAACTATGTATTTCCCTCAGACCTAATAGTATTGGAATCTCAAGGATTGGATGTGATATTAGGCATGGATTGGTTATCAAAGTATGAAGGGAATATTGAGTGTGCTAGTAAGTCAATTTTGCTTACCACACCAGAAGGGAGAAGGATCAAGTATGTATCCCGGCATGTGCCAAAGAGGACCCAAGTAAATTGCCTAACAGGAGTTGTGCAAGAGGAAGTACCAGTGGTAAAGGATTTTCCTGATGTATT
The DNA here is from genome assembly GCF_003073215.2 of Triticum urartu. Classification (NCBI taxonomy): domain Eukaryota; kingdom Viridiplantae; phylum Streptophyta; class Magnoliopsida; order Poales; family Poaceae; genus Triticum; species Triticum urartu. Next base: position 720,383,810 of record NC_053023.1, read on the forward strand.
TCCAGAAGAGTTGCCAGGCATGCCACCGGATAGAGACATTGAGTTTTTAATTGAGTTATTGCCAGGTACAGGCCCAATATCGAAGCGACCATACCGGATGCCAGCAAAGGATTTGGCAGAAATTAAGAATCAGATTAAGGAGTTATTGGATAAAGGTTACATTCGCCCAAGTTCTTCACCTTGGGGATCACCCGTACTTCTAGTGGAGAAGAAGGATGGATCATTAAGGATGGTTGTTGATTACCGCGGATTAAATGAAGTAACCATCAAGATCAAGTACCCACTGCCAATGATAAATGATCTGTTTGATCGTTTGCAAGGAGCTAAAGTGTTCTCCAAGATCGATTTGCGATCAGGGTACCATCATTTGAAGATTCGAGAGCAGGACATACCTAAGACAGCATTCACCACGAGATATGGACTGTATGAGTATACCGTTATGTCATTTGGATTGACTAACGCACCTGCCTATTTTATGAACCTGATGAACAAAGTATTTATGGAGTTTTTGGATAAGTTTGTTGTAGTGTTCATTGATGACATTTTGGTTTATTCAAAGAATGAAGAGGAGCATAAGGAACATTTGCGTTTGGTTTTGGAGAAACTAAGGGAACATCAATTATACGCCAAGTTCAGCAAATGTGAGTTTTGGTTGAAGGAAGTTGGATTTCTTGGACATGTTATATCCGGAGAAGGTATAGCAGTTGACCCCACAAAGGTTGAGACCGTAACCGAATGGGAAGCACCAACGATAGTTGGAGAGATCCGGAGTTTTCTTGGACTCGCAGGATACTACCGGAGATTTATTGAGAACTTTTCAAAGATTGCGAAGCCTATGATGGAGTTGTTAAAGAAGGATACCAAGTTCAATTGGACTGAGGAATGTGAGGCTAGTTTCCAGGAGTTGAAGAAACGTTTGGTCACCTCACTAGTGTTGATATTGCCAGATCAGACCAAGGATTATGAGGTGTACTGTGATGCTTCACGTCGAGGACTTGGAGCAGTACTTATGCAGGAAGGTAGAGTTGTTTCGTATGCTTCACGACAACTGAAGCCTCATGAGTTAAATTACGCCATGCACGATTTGGAGTTAGCAGCGGTAGTGCATGCATTGAAGACGTGGAGACATTTCCTCATTGGAAATCATTGTGAGGTGTACACGGATCACAAGAGTTTGAAGTACATTTTCACGCAGAAGGAGTTGAATCTCAGACAAAGGAGATGGTTGGAGCTCATCAAGGATTATGATATGAGATTGCATTACCATCCCGGAAAAGCTAATGTAGTAGCTGATGCATTGAGCTGTAAGAGCCATGTCAATACGTTAATGACGGGAGAAATACCCAAGGAGTTAACAGAAAACCTTCGTGAGCTATGTTTGGAAATAGTTCCGAGAGGCTATGTAGCAGCATTGGAGATTCAGTCAACATTGATGGATAAAATTAGAGAGGCTCAGAAATCTGACAAGGAGATTGCTTCTATAAAGGAGAAACTGAGCAAAGGAAAAGCTAAAGGATTTCGTGAGGATGAGCACGATACCCTGTGGTTTGAAGACCGCGTTTATGTGCCCAATGACCCAGAGATCAAAAAGTTGATTCTCCAAGAGGCACATGATTCACCATATTCGATTCACCCAGGAAATACCAAGCTGTATTTGGATTTGAAGGAAACATTCTGGTGGACCAGAATGAAAAAGGATATTGCAGCATATGTAGCAGTTTGTGATGTGTGTCATAGAGTAAAGGAGGAACATCAGAAGCCAGCAGGATTGTTGCAACCATTGCCGATACCCGAATGGAAGTGGGATAAGATAGGCATGGATTTTATCACAGGACTACCCAGGACGAAGGCAGGCTATGACTCGATATGGGTAGTAGTTGATCGTTTGACGAAGGTAGCACATTTCATACCAGTCAAGACCACTTACACCAGTGCTAAGTTGGCCAAGATATACATGACCAGGATCATTTGTTTGCATGGAGTTCCAAGGAGTATCGTATCAGATAGAGGAACCCAGTTTACCTCAAAGTTCTGGAAGCAGTTACATGAGACTTTGGGAACTAGGCTAGAATTTAGTACAGCTTTTCATCCGCAGATAGATGGACAGACCGAGAGAGTCAATCAGATTTTGGAGGATATGCTGAGAGCTTGTGCGCTAGATTATGGATCTAGTTGGGATGATAATTTGCCATATGCAGAGTTCTCTTACAATAATAGCTATCAGACCAGTTTGAAGATGGCCCCTTTCGAAGCTTTATACGGAAGGAGGTGCAGGACACCGTTGTCATGGGACGAAGTTGGAGACCGTCAGTTTTTTTGGACCAGATTTGATTAAGGAGTCTGAACGGAAAGTTAAGTTGATTCGCGATAGGCTCAAGGTAGCCCAGTCCAGGCAGAAGAGCTACGCAAATTCTAAACGCAAGGAGACAGTTTACGAAATGGGAGACAGAGTGTATCTTCGAGTATCCCCACTTCGAGGAGTTAAGCGCTTTGGAGTTAAGGGAAAATTAGGACCGCGTTTCGTTGGACCGTACAAGATATTGCAACGTATGGGAGAAGTCGCTTATAATTTGGAATTACCAGAGGGACTGTCAGGAGTTCATGATGTATTCCATGTTTCTCAACTAAAGAAATGTCACGCCGAGATGGCGGAGGTACCGTTAAGAGATACAATACCGCCTGAAGTGATCCAGTTGAAGGATGACTTAACGTATGAGGAGAAACCAGTCAAGATTCTCGAGTTTGCCAGCCGAGTTACCCGCAGCAAGGTTATCAAGTTTTGCAAAGTTTAGTGGAACCACCACTCAGAGGATGAAGCCACCTAGGAGAGAGAAGAAGATTTGCTCAAGGACCACCCTCACCTATTTTCTAGCCAACCCGAATCTCGAGGGCGAGATTCATCTTAAGGGGGGTAGGTTTGTAACATCCCAAATTTTCAATTTGAAATGTTATACATAGATCATCATATGCATATCATATTTTCTTGCATTTTGGTTGATCCTAGAAATTTCACGCAACTCAAGGACCCTCGAAGAGAGTTGGAGATTTCGTCATTTTCATATTTGAGCTTTCTCAAATTTTGAAAAGAGGATCATTTGGTTTATTTATTTTATCTTCAATTATTTTTCTGATGTCAAAATATGAGAGAGGGAAATAATATGACTTTTCCCAATTTAGGAAAAATGAAGATTTAATAAATAAATCAAATTTTGTTTTTCCGGTGTTTGTTTGCATTTTTTTTGGATAGGGAAAAATGCGTGTTTTCGAAAATTGCATTCTAGGCCCGGAGAAAAGTTCATTTTGTTCGACTCATTTTTAGGAGTCGGGGAAAATTTACTTTAGATTTTTTGGAGTTTGTTTAGATTTTCTTTCTTTTGTTTTTCTGCGCGCGTAACCGATTTAAAAAAAAAGAGAGGATTCCCGCAGGCCCAGCCGCCTGGGCCAAGGCCCAGCCGCCGCCGCCCCAGCGCGCCAGCCGCCTCTCCTGGCCGAGTCCTAGCAGGACTCTAGGCCAGCGCCCCCCTTGCCCCTTGCCCAAGCATCACCCCCCTCCTAGTATAAATACCCAAGCCCCCCCTCTCCTCCCCAAGCCGCCAGCCCCGCCGCCTCCCAAGCCGCCAGCGCCGCCGCCGCCGCTTAGCCGCGCCGCCGCCTAGCCGCCGCGCCGCCGCCGCCCTTGCACCCCGCCGCCGCCGGAGCCCCTCGCCGGAGCCTCCCGAGGTAGCCGCGCCTCTCTTTCTTTTCCTCGGTTCGGTTTTTTTTTCAGAAAACCGTTCCGTTTTCTTCCGGTTCTTTTTCTTTTTCTTTCCGATTTGTTTCGGTTTTCTTCAGAAACCCTAGATCGGTTTTCGTTCTTCTTTCGGACCGTTCGTCTTAACGAACGTGATCACCGGTTATTCCCTGTTAACGAACGTCCGTTCGTTTAACCGTTCTTCCTTTTCTTCTCGTCGGATTTATTCCGTTTTCCTTTCCGATCGCGATCTCAGATCCGATCTTCGTTCTAGTTTTTCCCCTCGCTCGTTTATCGGAATCAGGTGATTCAAGCGCCTGGATTTTCGTCTCGAAACCGCCATTCCGTCTAATCATCTTAAACAAGTTTTTGCTACGGTAAAATTTGACCTAGATTCAACTTGCTAGAACCGAGTTGTTTTCTTCCGCCGTTTGTTTTTCATCGTTTGTTCGGTTCTTTCTCCCTTTGCAACCGGAGTTCTTAAGTTGAACTTTCTGGTTCGTTCTCTTGTTCGAGTTTTACCTGTGCATTAGATGAGTACTTATTGTGTGCTTGTTGTTTTTCTGCGATAGATTACCCGGATTGCGCCGCCTGTTACTTCGAAACCCTAGGACTCGCGGATCATCAGCAAGGCAAGTAACACTTTGATCATACCTTTTCTACAACCCAGTTTTATTGCATTAGATCAATCCTCTCACATTTCATGATTAGGATCTAATTAAATTGTGGGATGGGAAGTAGATGAGGTAGTACCTATTACCAGTATTATTATGAAACCCTTGGGAGTTACTTCTACGTTTGCTTATTATGCCATGCTATGCTAGTAGACGTGGATTGGGTGAGTGATATCCATGACAGATGTGAGTATTGTTAATTAATGGTTTATCTAAGGTGGCTACTTAAACACACATCTGGGTGGATTGAGGCACCTGATGTCTATCAGGACTTGCCTGTTTTATTTTGGACCACCACCCAGGCTCAAAGGGATCATAAGATCATTCATGCTAGTAACTTCCGTGTGCAGCCACAAGCCATTATGGGCTCTGGCATAGTTGACTAAGTCGTGCGAACTCTTACAGTGGTAGACTAGCAGATGTAGGGGATTAGGTGGTACGGTCTACCCGATCGTAAGGTGCTAGTGCTTTTGAAAGACTATGTCTCGGTCATCCGTTTCTCAAACACCGTGTAGTGCGAGAAATCCAACGGAGGCGATCGAGTCTTGTGGGGAAAAGTGCGCAAACCTCTGCAGAGTGTAACAAACTAATCATGATTAGCCGTGTCCCCGGTTATGGACAACTTGAGTATCTAGTACTTGAATATCATGTGAATCTCATCATGTTACTCTAATTAATATTGTTGGGTTTTAATTGTTCACTTAATTGGGATCGGAATGCTGTCAACCATTCTCGATGTTTAACAACTACCATGATGTTAAATAAATTTATTCCTTTGCAATAGGGAAAAACTGGCTTTACGCAAAACTGTAACCATAGAGCTTTCCACCAGCCATACATGCATATAGTATAGCTCATTACTTTACATTTCTCTCTATGTGTTACCTTGCCAGCATATTCCATGTGCTGACCCGTTTTCGGGCTGCAACGTTAATGTTGCAGACGTTTCAGACGACGAGTAAGGAGTTTTAGGTCGTGGTTCTATACTCAGTGATGCCGTTGGAGTTGATGGACCCATTTATCTTCCAAGTCTTCCGCTGTTATCGACACTAGATGGCCTTAAGCCATATTTATTGTAATAAGTTCTCTTTGAGACATCGATGTAATAAGTGTGTGATTGCCACTCTGCTATAAATCCTTCGAAGTACTGTCTGGTGTCAGCATTACTGATCCAGGGATGACACCGGAGCACAGTAGACTTGATCCATTCGGGTCTGGTCGCCACACACCACTTCCGTTTTGATGACTTGAGCATTCATTGTCATATTGCTTTGCATGATCATATATCTGACATAGTAGTTGTGGCTCAGCCACCGTTCATCATTTTTTATACATGTCATTCTAGATCATTGCACATCCTGGTACATTTCCAGAGGCATTCATATAGAGTCATACTTTGTCATAGGTATGGATTTGTAATTTTTATTTCTTTTGAGTTATAAGTAAATAGAAGTGTGATAATCATCAACTTTCATTATTAGAGCATTGCCCCAGTGAGGAAAGGATGATGGAGACTATGATTCCCTCACAAGTCGGGATGAGACTCCGGACAATGAGAGAAAAAATAGAAAAAGAAAAAAAAGAGGGAAAAAAAGAAAAGAAAAAATGAAAGAAAACAAAAAAAACAAAAAGAGAAGTGGCATGCTAGTTCCACACTTGTGCTTCAAAGTAGCACCATGTTTTTCATATGGAGAGTCTCCTATGTTGTCACTTTCATATACTAGTGGGAAATTTTCATTATATGATTAGATGGACACCCACTTAGTTTTCATATTGAGCTTTCATACACTTATAGCTCTTAGTGCATTCATTGCATGGCAATCCCTACTCCTCGCATTGATATCAATTGATGCGCATCTCCATAGCCCGTTGGTTAGCCGCGTCGATGTGATACTTTCTTACTTTTTTGTCTTCTCTATATTTACCCCTATCATCATACTCTATTCCACCCGTAGTGCTATATCCATGGCTCGCTCTCATGTATTGCGCGAGGGTTGGAAAAGCTGAAGCACGTTAAAAAGTATGAACCAATTGCTCGGCTTATCATCAGGGTTCTGCATGATAAATACTTTGTGTTAAGAAGACAGAGCATGACAAGACTATATGATTTTGTAGGGATAGCTTTCTTTAGCCTTGATATTTTGAAAGACGTGATTGTTTGTTGGGATGCCTGAGTATTGATGTCTTTATGTCAAATTATAGACTACTGCTTTGAATCACTTATGTCTTAATATTCATGCCATGATTAGATATATGATCAAGTTTATGCTAGATAACATTCCACATAAAAATTGTCTTTTTTATCATTTACCTACTCGAGGACGAGCAAGAATTAAGCTTGGGAATGCTGATACGTCTTTGTCGTATCTATAATTTTTGATTGTTTCATGCCAATATTATACAACTTTTACATATTTTGGCAACAATTTATATAATTTATTGGACTAACCTATTGGTCTAGTGCCTGGTGCTAGTTCATGTTTGTTGCATGTTTTTTGTTGCGCAGAAAATCCATATCAAACGAAGTCCAAACATGATAGAAATTTATGGAGAATTATTTTGGAATATATGTGATTTTTCGGACTTGGAATCAACGCTAACGGAGGCCCACGACCTCCACAACCCACCAGGGCGTGCCAGGCACCCCCTGGCGCGCCCAGGTATCTTGTGCCCACCCCGTAAGGTGGTTGGGGCCCTTCTTCTGGCGCAAGAAAGATAATTTATGGAAAAAACCATGTAAAATTTTTAGCGCTATCAGAGTTACAGATGTCTTGGAATTTAAGAAACCGTGAAGGGCCGGATCTGGGGAACGCGAAATAGAAGAGAATAGAGAGGGGAGATCGAATCTCGGAGGGGCTCCCACCGCTCCATCACCATGGAGGCCATGGACCAGAGGGGGAACTCTCCTCTCATCTAGGGGGAGGCCAAGGAAGAAGAAGGAGGTCTCTCTCTCTCTCTCCCGGTGGCGCCGGAGTGCCGCCGGGGCTAGGATCGTGATGGCGATCTACATCAACAATCTTGCTAACGTCAACACCAACTTTCTCCCCCTCTATGCAGTGGTGTAAGACCCCTTCTCCCTGCTGTAATATCTACTTAAACATGGTGCTCAACTCCATATATTATTTCCCAATGATATTTGGCTATCCTATGATGTTTGAGCAGATCCGTTTTGTCCTATGGGTTAATCGTGATCTTGGTTGGTATGATTGTATATTTTATTTATGGTGCTATCCTATGGTGCCCTCCATCTCGCGCAAACGTGATTGGCCCCCTCTGTAGGGTGTTGCAATACGTTCATGATTCTCTTTGGTGGGTTGCAAAAGTGACAGAAGCTTAAACCCGAGTAGGTGGGTTGTTGCATATGGGATAAAGAGGACTTGATACTTAATGCTATGGTTGGGTTTCATGACCTTAATGATCCTTAGTAGTTGTGGATGCTTGCTAGGGGTCCAATCATAAGTGCATATGATCTAAGTAGAGAGAGTATGTTAGCTCATGCCTCTCCCTCATGTAGAATTGCGAGAATGATTACCGGTACTTGTTATCGATTGCCTAGGGACGAATGAATTTCTTGTTGACAAAAGTTATCCACTTTTACTACCTTGTAATTTATCCATAGTTTTATTCTCGCAAAGTACTCATAGTTTTATTCCTGCAAAATAGTTTCATACTTGTTTTAGGTAAAGCAAACATCAAGTGTGCGTAGAGTTGTATCGGTGGTCAATAGAACTTGAGGGAATATTTGTTCTAAATTTAGCTCCTCGTTGGGTTCGACACTCTTATTTATCGAAGAAGTCTACAAACAATCCCCTAAACTTGTGGGTTATCACGTCTCGAGGCAGAACTTGAGCAGAACCAATCTAGGGCTCCGGCAGAGCTATACTGCCAGGGAAACTTCCCTTCGGGAGGGGGAAATCGAAGCCATTGTCATCTCCAATGATCCTCTAATCGAGAGGGTCAATCTCCACTACCATCTTCATCCGCACCATCTCCTCTCAAAACCCTAGTTCATCTCTTGTATCCGATCTTTGCCTCAGAACCTCAGATTGGTACCTATGGGTTGCTAGTTGTGTTGATTACTCCTTGTAGTCGATGCTAGCTGGTTTATTTGGTGGAAGATCATATATTCAGATCCTTAATAATAATAATTATTACCCCTCCGATCTTGAACATGAATATGCTTTGTGACTAGTTACGTTTGTTCCTGGGGACATGGGAGAAGTCTTGTTATAAGTAATCATGTGAATTTGGTATTCGTTCGAAATTTTGATGAGATGTATGTTGTCTTTCCTCTAGTGGTGTTATGTGAATGTCGACTACATGCCACTTCACCATGATTTGGGCCTAGGGTAAGGCATTGGGAAGTAATAAGTAGATGATGGGTTGCTAGAGTAACAGAAGCTTAAACCCTAGTTTATGCGTTGCTTCGTAAGGGGCTGATTTGGACCCACATGTTTCATGCTATGGTTAGATTTATCTTAATTCTTCTTTCGTAGTTGCGGATGCTTGCGAGAGGGGTTAATGATAAGTGGGAGGCTTGTCCAAGTAAGGACAACACCCAAGCACTGGTCCACCCACATATCAAATTATCAAAGTAATGAACGTGAATCATCTGAGCATGATGAAAACTAACTTGACGGTAATTCCCATGTGTCCTCAGGAGCACTTTGCTTTATATAAGAGTTTATCCAGGCTTGTCCTTCGCTACAAAAGGGATTGGGCCACCTTGCTGCACCTTTGTTACACTTGTTACTTGTTACCCGTTATGAATTATCTTATCACGAAACTACGTGTTACCGATAATTTCAGTGCCTGCAGAGAATACATTGCTGAAAACCGCTTGTCATTTACTTCTACTCCTCAGTGGGTTCGACACTCTTACTTATTGAAAGGACTATGATAGATCCCCTATACTTGTGGGTCATAAGACTCTTTTCTGGCGCCATTTCCGGGGAGTGAAGCGCCTTTGGTAAGGAGACTTTTATATTACGTGCTGAAGTTTACTGTCACTTTTCACTTTGGAAAATCATCCGGGTTTGTTTGGGGAACCTTCACCCCCATACGGAAGAGCAAAGATTTCCCCTCAACCTACTGAATCTAATGAAAATATTTATTATGAAATTCCTTCGGGTATGATAGAGAAACTGCTAGCTAATCCTTATGCAGGAGATGGAACACTACATCCTGATATGCATCTAATCTATGTGGATGAAGTTTGTGGATTATTTAAGCTTGCAGGTTTGCCCGAGGATGAAGTCAAGAAGGAAGTCTTTCCTTTATCTTGGAGGGAGAAGGCATTGACATGGTATAGGCTATGTGATGATATTGGATCTTGGAATTACAACCGATTGAAATTGGAATTTTGTCAGAAGTTTATCCTATGCATCTGGTTCATTGTGATCGGAATTATATATATAATTTTTGGCCTCGTGAAGGAGAAAGTATTGCTCAAGATTGGGGGAGGCTTAAGTAAATGTTATATTCATGCCCCAATCATGAGCTCTCAAGAGAAATTATTGCTCAAAAAATTTATGCTCGACTTACTTTTGGGACTAACCTATTAACCGGAGGCCCAGCCCAGAATTGCTGTTTTTTTGCCTATTTCAATGTTTCGAAGAAACGGAATATCAAACGGAGTCCAAACGGAATGAAACCTTCGGGAACGTGATTTTCTCAACAAATATGATCCAGGAAACTTGGACCCTCTGTCAAGAAAGAAAGGAGGCGGCCACGAGGGTGGAGGGCGCGCCCCCTGCCTCGTGGGCCCCCCTGTGCTCCACCGACGTACTCCTTCCTCCTATATATACCTACGTACCCCAAAACGATCAGATACGGAGCCAAAAACCTAATTCCACTACCGCAACCTTCTGTACCCACGAGATCCCATCTTGGGGCCTGTTCCACAGCTCCGCCGGAAGGGGAATCCACCACGGAGGGCTTCTACATCATCACCATAGCCCCTCCGATGAAGTGTGAGTAGTTTACCTTAGACCTTCGGGTCCACAGTTAGTAGCTAGATGGCTTCTTCTCTCTTTTTGGATCTCAATACAATGTTCTCCCACTCTCTCGTGGAGATCTATTCGATGTAATCTTCTTTTTGCAGTGTGTTTGTTGAGACCGATGAATTGTGGGTTTATGATCACGTTTATCTATGAACAATATTTGAATCTTCTCTGAATTCTTTTATGTATGATTGGTTATCTTTGCAAGTCTCTTCGAATTATCAGTTTGGTTTGGCCTACTAGATTGGTTCTTCTTGCAATGGGAGAAGTGCTTAGCTTTGGGTTCAATCTTGCGGTGTCCTTTCCCAGTGACAGTAGGGGCAGCAAGGCACGTATTGTATTGTTGCCATTGAGGATAACAAGATGGGGTTTTTATCATATTGCATAAATTTATCCCTCTACATCATGTCATCTTGCTTAAGGCGTTACTCTGTTTTCTTGAACTTAATACTCTAGATGCATGCTGGATAGCGGTCGATGAGTGGAGTAATAGTAGTAGATGCAGACAGGAGTCGGTCTACTTGTCTCGGACGTGATGCCTATATACATGATCATACCTAGATATTCTCATAACTATGCTCAATTCTATCAATTGCTCAACAGTAATTTGTTCACCTACCGTAGAATACTTATGCTCTTGAGAGAAGCCACTAGTGAAATATATGGCCCCCGAGTCTATTCTCATCATATCAATCTTCCATTACTTTATTATTACTTTGCTTTTTTTACTTTGCCATTTATTTTACTTTGCATCTTTGTACCGAAAATACCAAAAATATTATCCATCATCTCTATCAGATCTCACTCTCGTAAGTGACCGTGAAGGGATTGACAACCCCTAATCGCGTTGGTTGCGTTGAGCTATTTGTTTTGTGTAGGTACGAGGGACTTGCGTGTAGCCTCCTACTGGATTGATACCTTGGTTCTCAAGAACTGAGGGAAATACTTACTCTACTCTGCTGCATCACCCTTTCCTCTTCAAGGAAATCCAACGCAGTGCTCAAGAGGTAGCAACGCTTAGTTCAACATGAGGCTAGGAGCAGCGTCGCCCTGGGAATCTGACGACGATCGGTATCTTCACACCTACATTGAGACATCGGAGGAGGACATCACCGAGGAGGAGTCGGACGACGAGGAGTAGTTGAACTATCTACTTTTATCTATCTATGCTATATCTATGCTGAGAACTATCTATGTCTCTACTCTCTAGTCTCTACTCTCTGTCTCTACTTCTCGATCTCAGCACTGTAAATGCTTTTTTAAAGCACTGCGTGTTGCGCTTCTGTTGGAGATGCTCTAACATGGCAGACGAGTGCTTTAATGTTTCCCACAAGATGAGTGAGTATTACTCGTATATTTTTCTTGCCATGTTGAGATTTTAAAACCACGAGTGCGAACATGTAGAGGAGCAATGAAGACCAAACACGGGATATTGGGGACACCTTCAAGGAGCGTCGCAAGTTAAAGAGGAGCTGCACCGAACCTGTAAAACGAGCTTTGGTAAGTAACACCCTTTCAATTACTTTCGTTCAGCCTCGTGTTCTTCATGTGTATATGTTGTAGTTTCTGTTTCTCTTAGCCTCGTGTTCTTCATCTGTAATAAGAAGAGTCTTAATCATCCTAGTGCTTTCGCTTTTAGCTTGATGTAGGAGGTGGGTGTTCTCACCTTGTAGTCTGCTTTTATATTTTTCCTTTTGAATTCACTTCTCCGAGTCCTGTTTATATGGCTTCTACTAAATGGATCAGGGTTGCTCTGAGTATTGATCTAAAAAAGAAGTAACTTCATGTCAGGATGCAGTTCCTGCAAGGAGGGAAGTATGGTCAACCTCGAGATCATGTTTCCAAAATGAGGTTGGATGACACACAAGGTGCCAATTCCCTAATGATGCTAGATTAGACACATGGTGCAAATTCCCAGATGATGCTAGATTACACACAAGCCAGGTGGAGTCGTCAACTGTTCGTGTCCTCGTGGCTCTAGTAAAGGCTGAAAGAAAGCGTGCAGCAGTCCTTGAGAATGTAGCTGAGTTCCTGAAGAAGCGAAAAGAGCAATCAGATGCTCTCTTGACCCATGCCAAAGAAGAGATGGAAGAAGCCAGAAAGAAGCTAGTAGAGGCAGAGCAGGCTAGGCGTCTCCTGCTATCTAAAACTGTTGTCAATACAAATGTTCCTTCATAATAACTAGGTTCAAATGTTTATCCAGTCAGCATGCCTATTGTGATGTCCGTGCATCTACTGATGTGACACAAAATATGCACATTCAAAGATAATGTCCACAACCATGATTCACTTCAAAGCCAAAAAAATATGAGGAGAGTTATAAATAAAGAAAAACCTCTAGTTCCTGCTACCAGTGCGAGCACAACAAGTCAAGACCATGCGTAATTAATTATATATTGATCATTTTTTGTGTTCTAAATGCCGGCCGGCTCGCGGAAGGACGTGTTACCGGCACACGTGTGGATTCAATGGAGGCAGGCGGGGCAACCTGAAGCCGATTGCATGTGGCGAGGAGGCATGTTCAGCCAGGCCTATAGTGAGTGGGGCCCTCTTGGCCGGTGCGCCGGTTCAATGCCTGCGCTATGAGAGGCCGCGTCCGTGTCAGAGCAATCACTCCCTCCACTCCTTTTTTGTTTGAGTATAACAAAATCTCGTTTTCCATTCACATTTTACATGTAAAATTCATGGACAAACTTTGACCCAAAATACAATGGGGACTAGTAAACCAGGACGGAGGTAGTAATTTTTTTTATCAAAGAAGGGTTTCCCCCTTCCGATTTTCATTACTGAAAACCAACATCTAAAACATCTAAACCATACTCCCTCCATTCCACAATGTAGTGCTTCCTCTATCCCCGTGCTTCAACTTTGACCGTAAATTTAACTACCAAGACCGATTGCGGCGGGAGCAAAAATTATATCAGTGAATTCGTATTCGAAAGAAGTTTTCAATTATATATTTTTTTCTCCCGCCGCAGTTGGTCTCGTTGGTTAAATTTATGGTCAAAGTTGAACCTCGGGAAGCGAGGGCGCACTATATTTTGGAATGGAGGGAGTAGTATTTTCCCTAGAACTACCAGGTTCAACATCTCGCAACATAAACCCATACAACCATACGCCAAGGAGTTAGTAGTAGTTATGAATTCCCTTTTCGCTCCATACCAATTGTTCTAAAAACTACTTAAGTACTTATAACACGCCCTTGAAAATCGGAACTCTTAACCCGCTAACAAAATGATATTTTAAATGTGGCTACTCGATCTGTGGCAACTGGCGAGCCACCGCCTCCAGGTCTTTCACCTGTGATCCTGACCATCAACTCCTACAGATCAAATTATCACACGAGCTGACTATTCCTACAAAGGTGCGCTCCACCATGTACCCGGTACCCGCGCATGCAACAATCGTGCACCTAGGGTTTTAGGGTTTATTTGTTGACAGTGCCTTTACATAACTCTCATGTGTGCGAGACAGCGAGAGACCGACTGCGTGCATGCGCCTCTTCTCTTCATATATGTACTCCACCATTTGTCTGGTGTCCAAAAAATTATACAGTAGTAATAACTACTAGCAATGTGCCAATGCGTTGCCACACGATCAAAGTAGATTAATAAGTATTCACCGATTTGATAGAAAAAGAGTCTAGTTTTGAAATACGTGTATCACTAAAAATATCTTATGTTTCACTCAAAATATATTCCTTTGGCGGTTTTGATGAGATAAGGGAGGAATGTTGTTCATTTCAAGATTCGAGAAGTGGTACATCTCTAATTTCTATTCTTACTAGCAAGATGCCCATGCGTTGCACGGAACATCTAGATCTTGTGGGAGAAAAGGATGAATGAGGGAAGGCCTTATCTGCAATTGTGGAGAGGAGTGCGGGTAAATTGCCATAGTTTCCTTCCTATCCGTTAGATATAGATCGGACGACCTATATTGCAGGATGGTAGGCACACCATCATCACCGACTATGCTTTTTAGAGTAGAGATAAAAAACAGAGTTGGTGATGAAGGTGTGCCTGCCATCCTGCAATATAGGTCGTCCAATTTATATCTGACGGATAGGAAGGAAACTATGGAAATTTTGCAAAAAGATACCCACACCCCTCTCCACATTTGCAAATAAGGCCTTCCTCATTCATCCTTTTCTCCCACAAGATAAACTACTCATACAAATGCATCTTGATGTTTCGTGCAACGCATGGGCATCTTGCTAGTTATTGCAAAAGCCCATGTGTGTGTGTTGTGTGTGTGAGAGAGAGGGAGAGAGGAGGAGGACGGAGTGCATGTGTGACAAAGACACAAAGAGTGTGTGTGTGTGAGAGGTATCAGCTTAAAATGAGGCGATAGTGTGTGTGTGCATGATCGATAGGGCGTGCCTCAAGAAGGGACGAAAAATCTACATAGATACAAGGAGCACGAGAGAGACATGTATGCGATAGTGGAAGCACGAGTGTGCGGGTGTATAAACCTATCTGGAGGCTAGTCGATCAATGATGTGAGAGAAATATGAGTCGGGGGTGTGAAAGTGAGAGTTTTGTGGGTGTGAGAGAGATGATAGTCAGGAAGGGGAGTGGAAGCAGGAGCTGTGTGTGTGTGAGAGAGAGAGAGAGCGGGGGGGGGGGGTTGTCTGATCGGTAAACAAATGAATAATGTCAGTTTTATTACTGGGACGAAGACGTTAAGGAGACCGCAATAAATGTTGTGTCTGCAGGAGAGAGTAATTTTAGTGGTATGAGTCATATGTAGAGACATATAGGGTGTGTGAGAGAACCCCATAGAGAGAAAGGCAAAGTGAAAGATGAGTGAGACTATGTGTGTGGCGGTGAAAAAGAAAGCTTAGGTACCTAGTGATACCAGAGAACGGTAGAGACGTGAGAGATAATGAAAACCGTGGAATGTATAATGATAGGGAGAGTGTGACACTTCTCAAGGGAGACGTCGAGAGACCATGTTTGCGAAGATAGGAGAAACATGAAGTGGGCGTGCGGATGAGCTGGAGAAAAGAGAATGATAGCTAGATGAAGGAGCATGCGAGAGAGATGGGCGTGAAAGGAGTCAACATAAAAGGGATTCAAATATTTGAATTCGAGATGATGATACATGTAATTCATACTCAAACCAAAGTTGATCTATCAAACATGCATACTCATATGAATTCATGCGCATCTATGTTATTTAATATGTAGATATTACTGATCCATACATTTTAGTAGAACATAATTTGGTTTAAATATTTTGAATTCAACCTTATGATTTTGAGATCATTGTATTTGTAAATCATATTATATACATATAAAGGAGCAGAACTGTTTGTTGTTCTTTTGAAAGTATATATAAAAATGATGTATATAGAATTTTATCCAATCGCAAATGGATCCTGCCCGAACAAAAATAGAATACAAACTGGATTCGGATTGAGTTGGCACGGTAACCAGGCACTCTTGCTCTGCAAAAATTTGAACGAAGCGGGGAAAGTCGCGGTAACCGCCCGAAACCAAAATCTGCAAGATGGAAATTACTTCCTATCCCTGATACTCAAAGCCTATTGGCTCGATTTCTATAGGTTTCGATAGGGGTAGGTTTGTAATTTCACTCAAACGTGACATAACCGCCTCTCACCTGGATTCATACACGGTGGGCGCCAAAGCACAGTGTCTCCTCAGCCGAAATCGACTCCTTCCCTGATTCATACACGGTGGGTGCCAAAAACGAACTCTCGTCGGAAAATATTCGGTGTATGCGAGATTACCGTCCTATCCCAACCGACTAATATTGATGTGATTTAAGAAATTTTAAACGGGGGCTAAGTTTGTAAATTTCCTCGCATTTGAGACAAGCGTGCCCTGAAGACATGGTTCTCCCTTCCTCTCTCCCTCAATTTCCCCATTCGTACTCCGTCGGCGCCAAAACACCCTCTCCACCCCAGCCTCCTCCGTCCGCCACCCCATCCACCGCCGTCCTCCACGACCATGCCGGAGCTGATACCCCGACGCCGTCGGCCATTACAAGAGATCGGCCTCTCTCATCCTTGGCTTCGGACGGGATCCTTGCATCCCGTCCTCTCGCTTCATCCCCGCCGTCGTCCACCTTGCCGGCTCCACTCCTACGACCGTATTGTCCACCGCGCCCTGCCGCCACAATATACCCTCCTAGATCTGCTTCCATGCCACCGACAACCATCACTACCACAGCACCATCAAATCTCAGCAGATTCATACACGGCGCCGCACCAGAGGCGGTACTCTTTCGTATCTGCTAACTTATTTATCGCAGCAAGAAAAAGATCGCCACTGCTTTACTCCGATTTCTTGTCCATCACTTACTTGCTAGTTGAAAGCAAACATTGGTTGCAAAGTTGCCTTTGTCTGGTTTGCACCTTCAGATCCGCCATGGCATGCTCAACACTATACTTGCAATGCTTATGGTTTTCCCCTTTTATATTCACCAGTTAAATGACAGTAGACTAAATTTCAAAATTGGGTCAGTCGATTTTCGACAGCTCGCTGGAGTTCGGTGGTGCGAAGGAAGGGGCTCGGGTGGGGACGGTGGTTGTGGGCGGCGGTGGTGGGGCCTCGCCGAACAAAGAAAACGGGGGGGGGGGGGGGGGGGGGGGGGGGGGGGGGGTAGCGGAGGAACATAGGCGATGGGGGCCGGCGGCCCGTGTAGTGTTCAGTATGGGAAGAATCAGAGACGAGGAATAAGAAGGGTTAGGAGACGTAGGATCTTCATCCAACCACCTGAAATGGTTGACTGACCCAAATGACAAAAGTCACACGACTTGCATGCAGACATGTTTTATATTCAGTACCATCATCGTACCTGCTTAGCACTGCTGCTCAATCCATCCAGCTAAACAACGTGCCACTCATAATTCCAAACTTGTTGCTCAAATATGAATCTGATATAATGCTGATATTACTAAAACATATAATGTTTAATTGGTCAGCTAATGTTCCTACTTTACTTTCGAAAAGCACATGTACCACATATAGAGAGACATCATGGAGTTGCATTCTTAATGCGCCCTGGTTCATCATGTGTGGGCACTACGCAACGAACATTTTATTATCCAAAATCTGCTTGCTCTTCTTTAGCATGTTCCTCTTCTGTTCTTCTTTAATAAGTACTCTCTCCGTTCCTAAATACAAGTCTTTCTATACGTTCCACCATGGACTACATATGGATCAAAATTACTGAATCTATACTCTAAAATCTATCTGTATACATCTGTATGTGATCCATAGTGGAAATCTCTACAAAGACTTATATTTTGGAATGGAGGGAGTATGATAGTAGTACAGTATGTTCCTTGTAGTGAAGATGAGCAGGGACATTTACAGTGTAGAGGTCTATACGGTCGGTTGTGATGGACACTTTGAACTCTTCGGGCCTCTTTTATTCCTAGGATTTTGTAAACATAGGAATAGTATTTGTAGTGACATGCCCACTTGAATCCTATAAGATTAGCAAGGAAATGCGGGGAGCTGTGTCGCCTTTGAGAGTTACACTGATATTAACAGTACCGCATCTTCAGTTGAAGAGAGCTGGTATCCGAAGCCTTTCTAGCCGTACCGGCAATACTAGCACATATATTCCAGCAAGTTCCACTTTGCTGATTTTACTCCTGATGCTTACAGTTATCCCGTTATATCTACACTATGATCTGTGTAGCTGCTATGTGTCAGCACTGGCAGCAGTCCACTCTTCAAGCTAAACAACACACCAATCATAAGTCCAAAGGTTACTTCTTCAAATATGAATTGTGATATGATACTGATATTAGTTAACAGACACACATTTAATTGGTCAGGTAATGATCCCACTTGATTTTCCAAATGCTTGTGGCCACATATAGAGAGACAGCATGGAATTGCATTTCTTTGGGCACTGTGATTCATCATGAGTGGGCAACCAACATTGTATGCAATGAAGTGGAACCTCAAGAATATGCTTCCTCTTTTGTTCTTTAACATGTTCCTCTTTTGTTATCCTGTATTTAGTATGTACATTATGTTCCTTGTCCAGAAGGGGCACAGGGACATCTGCCGTCAACAGCTGATAGAGCTGGCCTGTACATGATCGATGGGCTTTCAATTAGTAGCGGCAATTCAACACCGTATTTTCTAGCCAGTTCCACTTTCCCGATTTATATATCGTGGTTATGGTGTACCCCTTTTATGTACACTACGATCTGCCTAGTTGTTGTGTGCTCTTTTTATCATGGTTTGGCAATAAACTCTATATAGTATATTATGAACCTATCATCTGCCAACTATCCTTACTTCTGGAACCTATTTTTTGTGTACTTGTGCCAGATTATATTAATGCACGCACCATATTACAGCACACATGAGCTCTCTCATTAGAATCCAGTGATAGCACACAAGGGTTTAAAGAGGCGCCCCTATATTAGAATATCCTCTGCATTACAAAGATAATCTCACTACTATTTATGTTTTCATGGTTCTCAGATATTATACGTAATTACAGTGAATATTAGAATCCGTGCATTAGAAGAATATTGTGGAATAGTGCAATGACTTACAAAATTGGCACCAAGGCATTGAGTGCCATTCTGGATGCAATGAGACTCATACTCTCCCCACCTGTAAATTCTTGTTCAGAATATGATCCTAATGACTATTCTAACCTCGAGGAGTCAAAGGTAGATGGCCTATCCTATTCACCCATCAAGGTGCCTGTTCTAATTTGGCAAGATTTTATTGATTGCGCGTATCTTGCATATGTTGTCTTGCATTTCTTCTACTTTGTTGCACCACCATCTGCTTAGTTTACTCATCATAAATGTCAAGATGCCATGTCCATCCATTATCAATACATATTCCATCTGTCATCATACCATGTTTTTCCATTCGAATGCTGTTCTTGTGCATCAGACATCAAAAAGGAAGAGGGTGATTGCTGAACCTGAAGGAGCACAAGCAAAGTCCTTGAAAAATGTGGTGGTGCCAGAGAAATCATACAGCACCCCACTTATATTGTCTGTACAACCAGTGACACAAAACGTAGGACCGACTCCAGCAGACTGTACCCATACTTCACTAGCCACACCACACAGTACCTGCACTCCAGCAAAAGGTATGTCGATTTCAGTTGCCATAGCACCAGCCGTAACATAGAAAAATCCCACTCCAGCAAAAAGTACAACAAGTCCACCGGCTGAAGACCTATCCCAACTGCAGAGACGTCCAGTTCCTGCAGATTGGACCCCATTTCAGTTATTCCCAGTTTTAAAGACAATGCTTTCAATGTTGTTAGGGACTACGTGCATATATTCCCATCATAGGAAGATTATAGTGAAGACAAACACCATTTTCACATCTTCCTGTCCCACTTACGTGTAAGTGCCATTATTCATGGTGATTATTTTCCTGTTTTCTGCTGATTGAACACATCAATGATTTACATTACATTGTTGTAAGTAGGTGAGGGTCAATCTGGATAGTCATGACGGGCAAAGCTTGGTTGCACTTTTCAAGGAAGCATTGCAGCAGTATCGGTGTTACCTGAGGAAATCACACTTTGATGGCAAGTCTATAAACGAATTTTCGGTGAAGTCTCCTATGCTAAATTTAGAAGACATTGAATGGAAAAACATTGTTATGCATTGGTCTCGTTCCCAGGATGAGGTACTGTGTATGATATCACATGACAATTTGGACTTCTACTTTTTCGCACGTGCCTTCCGGATCTTTTTTGCAGGAAATCAACTCAAAGAAGAATTCTGGTTTGAAAAGAATGACAGGATATCACAAATATGCTGCCCGCTGCTTTGCTCTTGTTAGTACCTGTTGCCCTGTATCACTGTACTTGCATTCGTACCTAGTTCATTATGTGACAGCAGTATGCATGATAGCTTGCTTATCAATTGTTCGCTCCAAATTATCCGATCTGTATGAATGGTTACATTAGTGTAGAATATATCCAATGCCAATGAAATTTTTTAGCTCTGCATTATTCTTGTAAGTACCTTATGTCCTTTATCAGTGTACTTATATTGACAGGTCGTTGTTCATGTACCATCACTCTGCAACTTATTTTCCTTTGCCCTCCATTTTCGACGCATCAGATCTATATTTACTCTTAGCATAAGGTTGGATAACACCGATGGTCCTGAAGAAGTTTAGCTTTGCATTGCTCTCGGCTGTACCTTTTTCCTGTATCGTTGTACTTACACTACAAAAAAGTACACTTCCGTGATGATACATGTTTGTCACAGTAGGTCGCGTTTTTTGTCATGCATGTACATCCATGACGATTTTATGACAGAATCAAGATAGTCATACCTGTGCTGTCGTAGAAGTGTTCCATGACATTACCAAAATTATCATCATGGAAGTGTCCACTTCCATGATGATAAATCACGCGTCACAGAAGTACTTTCGTCAAGGGTGACCAACACGTGGCATCCACCATAACAGAACGCCGTTAAGCTATCGGGTCCGGTTTTGGATCCGATAACCCGTTAACAGCCCAGACCAATGGGGATTTTCCATGTGTAAAATCATCATTGGCTGGAGGAAACACGTGTCAGCTCCGCGTTGGCACAGGTGTCACTCATCCAATGGGCGAGATGCGCCTATGATATGTTGACACGTGGACCGGCCCAAAAGTGGCCCATAAAGTTTGAATGGGCCGTCCGAACTACAAGCCCGCAAGATTTTGCGGACCATAATGGGCCGGCCCAGCTAAAGGCCCACGAGATTTTGTGGACCATAATGGGCTGGCCCAGCTAAAGGCCCACAAGATTTTGCGGGCCATAATGGGCCGGCCCAGGTAAAAGCCCACAAGATTTTTGCGGGCCATAATGGGCCGGCCCGGGTGAAGGCCCACAAGATTTTTGTGGACCATAATGGGCCAGCCCAGCTAAAGGCCCACGAGATTTCGCTGACATTAATGGGCCGGCCCAGCTGTAGGCCCACAAGATTTTGAGGACCCTAGTAGGCCGGCCCATTAACTGGCTGCCATGTTTTGGGCCAAATGCTGGCCCATATTTGATCCGGTCCAATAATGGTCTGCCACGTTCCGGGCCTAACAATGGTCCATATGAGATCCGGCCAGTTAAAAGCCTACCACGTTTTGAGCCAAATTACGGCCCAGATCAGGTCCGACCATTTAAGAGGAGTGAACAAAATTATGGCCCATATCAGATTCGGCCCATCAACTGGACGCTATGCTTTTGGGCCCACTTGCTAAAGGCCCATTTAGTAATTCAGCCTGATATTAGTTTCGACCTGTTAAGGGCCCGTTTAACATTTCGGCCCTATATTAATTTCGGCCTGTTAAAAGCCCGTCATATAGTTGAGCCTAACTGCGTCCCAGTTTGCATCCGGCCTGCTTGCAGCCGATAATCTGATTGGGCCAAACAAGGACAGAGACAATTTTGGCCTGTTAAAAGCCCGTGATTTGATTGGCACAATCATGGGCTGGGGTCCATTTCAGGCTGCTGCCGGCCTATGAGCTGTTCGGCATGTTTCAGTCCCAACCTACTTCTCAGCCTCCTAAAAGCCCATTGAGTTTTCTTGCGAAAAGAGGGCCGGCGGTTTACATGGCCTATTAAAGGCCCAAATCTATTAGTGGGCCAGTTTACATTTACATTGCCGGTTTACTGTGAAGACATGATATATATACTGTAAAATAACTGCAGCATCGTGAATAAGAAAAAACCTAGACTATACAATAAAGAAATTACGGCATATTACATCCACTGGGCATCAAAGTTCGCCACTATGATAATAAAGCACAAGCAGACAGCAGATTACATACACTGGGCATCAAAGATCGCCACCAGTGCAACTAAACACGCTGACAAAATAATATACAAAACCGACAACACTTCAATAGAGTTCAAGAAAGGTTAGCCCTGCTGGGGAGTTGCAGCGCAACCAGCTGAGCAAGCTGATGAGATTGCGCTTGTTTAACACTTATATCCTCCTCACTCTGAAAGATAAACAAGCAGACAGATGACAGGTTTTTCACATAAAAGTATCAGTGCTGACAATTCATCACATTTCTTACCGACGAATAAAGTGACATAGTTTAAAATTGCATTAACACAATATGGTATTGTTCAGGTCAAGACATGGCAGGAAATGACATTGCGAAGGAGTTGGCAGCTTCACGACACCACTCGATTACAGATCAAGAACTCATAAGTACTAATGGTTAGTGTGCTGTCAATTTATCCCATTTCAGATTGGCAAATAAAGAGACGGTTTAAATAATAGTAGAAAGATATGACATTGTTCATAGTTAAGACATTGCAGAATATGACATTGTGCTGTAGTGGGTAGGTTCACCACACCACTGGATTATGGATCAAATACAGAAGCATACATGCAGTGCAAAAGAAGATCACTTCCTCTATATAGTTTAATTTACATGGTATGAAGAAGGAACTTGGTTGTACAACTGCAAACTTAAATTGAGAAGGACAAACTTTTGTTTATGAACTACATAATAAACTTTAAACATGCAATTTGATGCAAACACCAAAAATAAACAGCTGTTGCAGTCATGCCTAGACAAATATACACAACAAAGTTTGAAGGCTTGAGAAGGACAAACTTACATTATTGGTGAAGACAGGCTCTATAAAGCCCTGTCCATGCTGATGGGGGGGGGGGGGAATTCAAGAAGTTTACCACAGAATCTTCTTCATAAGCATTGCCTTTATTCTACATTTTGTTAAGAGTAAATATAGGTGTGATAATATAAGAAAAAATGGAGAATATTTAAGATAAGATGAAGAGTGATGCTACATAACCAAGTAGCTATAAATGTAAGTACATCGATACAGGCAAAAGGTACATCCAAGATCAATGCACATCTAAACTTCTTCAGTACCATCAGTGTTATCCAACCTTATGGTAAGAGTAAATATAGATCTGATGTGTAGAAAATGGAGGGCAAAGGAAAATAAGCTGTAGAGTGATGGTACATGAACAAATACCTGTCAATATAAGTACACTGGTAAAGGACAACAAGTACTTACAAGAACAATGCAGAGCTAAAAAATTTCATTGGCATTGGATATATTCTACACCAATGTAACCATTTATACAGATCAGATAATTTGGAGCGAACAATTGATAAGCAAGCTATCATGCATACAGCTGTCATGACCAGGTATGTATGCAAGTACAGTGATAAAGGACAACAGGTACTAACAAGAGCAAAGCAGCGGGCAGCATATTTGCGATATCCTGTCATTCTTTTCAAACCAGAATTCTTCTTTGAGCAGATTTCCTGCAAAAAAGATCCGTAAGGCACATGCGGAAAAGTAGAAGTTCAAATTGTCATGTGATTTCATAGACATTACCTCATCCTAGGAACGAGGCCAGTGCATAACAAGGTTTTTCCATTCAATGTCTTCTAAATTTAGCACATGAGACTTCACCGAAAATTAGTTTATAGACTTGCCATCAAAGTGTGATTTCCTCAGGTAACACCGATACTGCCGCAGTGCTTCCTTGAAAAGCACAAGCAAGCTTTGCTCGTCATGACAATGTAATGTAAATCATTGGTGTGTTCAATAAGCAGAAAACAGGAAAATAATAACCATGAATAATAGCACTTACACGTAAGTTGGACATGAAGATGTGAAAATGGTGTTTGTCTTCGCTATAATCTTCCCATGATGGGAATATATTCACGTAGTCCCTAACAACTTTGAAAGCATTGTCTTTTAAACTGGGAATAACTGGAATGGGGTTCCAATCTGCAGGAATTGGCTGTCTCTACAGTTGGGATAGGTCTTCGGTCGGTGGACTTGCTATACTTTTTGCTGGAGTGGGATTTTCTTTTGTACGGCCGGTGCTATGGCAACTGAAATTGGTATACCTTTTGCTGGAGTGCAGGTCCTGTGTGGTGGGGCTAATGGTGTGGCCAGTGAAGTATGGGTACAGTCTGTTGGAGTCGGTCCTATGTTTTGTGTCACTGGTTGTACAGCCAATATAAGTGGGGTGCTGTCTGATTTCTCCGGCACCACCATGTTTTTCAAGTACTTTGCTAGTGCTCCTTCAGGTTCGGCAATCACCCTCTTCCTTTTTGATGTCTGATGCACAAGAACATCATTTGAGTGAAAAAACATGGTATGATGACAGATGGAATATGTATTGATAATGGATGCGCATGGCATCTGACATATATGATGAGTAAACTAAGCAGATGGCGGTGTAACAAAGTAGAAGAAATCCAAGACAACATATGCAAGATACGCGCTATCAATAAAACCTTACCCAATTAGAACATGCACCTTGATGGGTGAACAGGACAAGCCATCTGCCTTTGACTCCTCGAGGTTAGAATAGTCATTAGGATCATATTCTAAACAAGAATCAACATGTGGGGAGCGTATGAGTTTCATTGCATCCAGAATGGCACTCAATGCCTTGGTGCCAATTTTGTAAGTCATTGTGGTGTTTAGCTTCAAGAGTGGACTGCTGCTAGTGCGACACAAAGCAGCTACACAAATCATAGTGTAGATATAACGGGAAAACCGTAAGCATCAGAGTAAAATCAGCGAAGTGGAACTTGCTGGAATATATGTGCTAGTATTACCGGTACGGCTAGAAAGGCTTCGGATACCAGCTCTCTTCAACTGAAGGTGCGGTACTGTTAATATCAGTGTAACTCTCGAAGGCGACACAGCGCCCCGCATTTCCTTGCTATTCTTATAGGATTCAAGTGGGCAGGCCACTACAAATCCTATTCCCATGTTTACAAAATCCTACGAATCAAAGAGGCCCGAAGAGTTCAAAGTGTCCATCACAACCGACCGTATAGACCTCTACACTACAAATGTCCATGCTCATCTTCACTACAAGGAACATGCTGTACTACTATCATAGTCCCTCCATTCCAAAATATAAGTCTTGGTAGAGATTTCCACTATGGATCACATACAGATGTATCCAGATACATTTTAGAGTGTAGATTCACTCATTTTGCTCCATATGTAGTCCATGGTGGAATCTATACAAAGACTTGTATTTAGGAATGGAGAGAGTACTTATTAAAGAAGAACGGAAGAGGAACATGCTAAAGAAGAGCAAGCAGATTTTGGATAATAAAATGTTTGTTGCGCAATGCCCACACATGATGAACCAGAGCGCATTAAGAAAGCAACTCCCTACTGTCTGTCCATATGTGGTGCACGTGCTTTTTTGAAAGTAAAGTAGGAACATTAGCTGACCAATTAAATGTTATCTGTTTTAGTAACATCAGCATCATATCAGATTCGTAATTGAGCAACAAGTTTGGAATTATGAGTGACTCGTTGTTTATCTTGATGGATTCAGGAGCAGTGCTAAGCAGGTACAATGATGGTACTGAATGTAAAGGCATGTCTGCATGCAAGTCGCGTGACTTTTGTCATTTGGGTCAGTCGACTATTTCAGGCGGTTGGATGAAGATCCTACGTCTCCTCACCCTTCTTCTTCCTCGTCTCTAATTCTTCCAATACAGAACACCGCACGGGCCGCCGGCTGGACCACCGGCCGCCACCACCTGTGTTCCTCTGCCACCCGCACCCCAACCCCCGCCCCCACCCGCGTCGAGTTTTCTTCGTTTGGCGAGGCCCTACCACCGCCCCCACAACCACCGTCCCCACCCGAGGCCCTTCGTTCGCATCGGCGAACTTTGGCGAGCTCTAAAAAATCGACTGACCCAATTTTGAAAGTTACTCTACTGTGACTTAACTAGTGTGGAATATAAAAGGGGGAAACCATAAACATTGGGAGTATAGTGTTGAGCATGCCATGGCGGATCTGAAGGCAGTAGTAATTTCCATCTCGCAGATTTTGGTTTCGGGCGGTTACTGCGACTTTCCCCGCTTTGTTCAAATTTTGAAGAGTGCACGTTTACCGTGCCAACTCAATTTGAATCCTGTTTGTATTCTATTTTTTTCCGGGCGGGATCCATCTTTGATTGGAATAAAATTCTATATACATCATTTTTATATATACTTTCAAATGCACAACATAGAATTCTACTCCTTTATATGTATAATATGATTTACAAATACAATGATCTCAAAATCATAAGGTTGAATTCAAAAAATTAAACCAAATTATGTTCTACTAAAATGTATGGATCAGTAATATCTACATATTAAATAACATAGATGCGCGTGAATTCATATTAGTATGCATGTTTGATAGATTAATTTTGGTTCGAGTATGGATTACATGTATCATCATCTCGAATTCAAATATTTGAATCCCTTTTATGTTCACTCCTTTCACGCCCATCACTCTCGCATGCATGCTCCTTCATGTAGGTATCACTCTCTTTTCTTCAGCTCACCCGCACACTCACTTCATGTTTCTCCTATCCTCGCAAACATGGTCTCTCGACATCTCCCTTGAGAAGTGTCACACTCTCCCTATCATTATACATTACACGGTTTTCATTAGCTCTCACGTCTCTACCGTTCTATCGTATCACTATGTACCTAAGCTTTCTTTTTCACCGCCACACACAGTCTCCACTCATCTTTCACTTTGTCTTTCTCTCTATGGGATTCTCTCACACACCCTATATGTCTCTAGATAGGAATCATACCACTAAAATTACTCTCTCTCTCTCTCTCTCCTGTAGACACAACATTTGTTGCGGTCTCCTTTTCGTCTCCATCCCAGACTGACATTATTCATTTGTTTACCGATCAGACAAACTCCCCCTCTCTCACACACACACACACAACTCTTGCTTCCACTCCCCTTCTCGACTACCGTCTCTCTCTCTCTCACACACAAAACTCTCACTTTCGCACCCCGACTCATATTTCTCTCACAAACATTTATCAACTAGCCTCTAGATAGGTTTATACACCCGCACACTCGTGCTTCCACTATCGCATACATGTCTCTCTCCCGCTCCTTGTATCTATGTAGAATTTTCTTCCCTTCTTGAGACACGCCCTCTTGATCGTGCACACACACACTATCGCCTCATTTTAAGCTGATACCTCTCGCACACACACTCTTTGTGTCTTTGTCACACATGCACTCCGTCCTCCTCCTCTCTCTCTCTCACACACACATGGGCTTTTTACAACAACTAGCAAGATACCCATGCGTTGCACGGAACATCAAGATGCATTTGTATGAGTAGTTTATCTTGTGGGAGAAAAGGATGAACAAGGGAAGGCCTTATTTGCAAGTGTGGAGAGGGGTGTGGATATATTTTTGCAAAATTGTCATAGTTTCCTTCCTATCCGTCAGATATAGATCGGACAGCCTATATTGCAGGATGGTAGGCTCACGATCATCACCAACTATGCTTTTTATAAGAGTAGGGATAAAAAACAGAGTTGGTGATGATGGTGGGCCTGTCATCCTGCAATATAGGACGTCCGATTTATATCTGACGGATAGGAAGGAAACTATGGCAATTTACCCGCACTCCTCTCCACATTTGCAGATAAGGCCTTCCCTCGTTCATCCTTTTCTCCCACAAGATCTTGATTTTCCGTGCAACGCACGGACATCTTCCTAGTAAGAGTAGAAATTAGACATATACCACTTCTCGAATCTTGAAACCAACAACATTCCTCCCTTATCTCATCAAAACCGCCAACGGAATATATTTTGAGTGAGACATAACATATTTGTAGTGATATACATATTTCAAAACTAGACTTTTGTTTCTATCAAATCGGTGAATATGCATTAATCTACTCTGATCGTGGGGCAACGCATTGGCACATTGCTAGTAGTTATTATAATTTTTTGGACACCCGTCAAATGGTGTAGTACATATACGAAGAGAAGAGGCGCACGCACGCAGTCGGTCTCTCGCTGTCTCGCACACATGAGTGTTACATAAAGGCAACGTTAACAAATAAACCCTAAAAC
Source organism: Triticum urartu (assembly GCF_003073215.2). Taxonomy (NCBI): domain Eukaryota; kingdom Viridiplantae; phylum Streptophyta; class Magnoliopsida; order Poales; family Poaceae; genus Triticum; species Triticum urartu. Next base: position 720,412,101 of record NC_053023.1, read on the forward strand.
CCTAGGTGCACGATTGCTGCATTCGCGGGTACCGGGTACGTGGTGGAGTGCTCCTTTGTAGGAATAGTCAGCTCGCGTGATAATTTGATCCGTAGGAGTTGATGGTCGGGACCACAGGTGAACGACTTGGAGGCGGTGGCTCGCAGTTGCCACAGATCGAGTAGCCACGTTTAAAATATCATTTTTGGCGGGGTTAAGAGTTCTGATTTTCAATGGCGCGTTATAAGTACTAAGTAGTTTTTAGAACGATTAGTATGGGGCGAAAATGGAATTCATAGTACTACGTACCTCCTTGGCGTATGGTTGTATGGGTTTATGTTGCGAGATGTTGAACCTGGTAGTTCTAGGGAAAATACTATGGTTTAGATTTAGATGTTGGTTTTCAGTAATGAAAATTGGAAGGGGGAAACCCTTCTTTGATTAAAAAAACAACAACTACCTCCGTTCTGGTTTACTAGCCCCCATTGTATTTTGGGTCAAAGTCTGTCCACAAATTTTACTCGTAAAATGTGAATGGAAAACAAGATTTTGTTATAACCAAACAAAAAAGGACTAGAGGGAGTGATTGCTCTGACATGGACAAGACCTCTCATAGTGCAGGCATTGAACCAGCGCGCCGGCCAAGAGGGCCCCACTCGCTGCAGGCCCGGCTGAACACGCCTCCTTGCCGCATGCAACCGGCTTCAGACTGCCCCGCCTGCCTTTATTGAATCCGCGTGTGTGCCGGCAACACATCCTTCCGCGAGCCGGCCGGCATTTTAGAACACAAAAAATGACCAAAATATAATTAATTACGCATGGTCTTGACTTGTTGTGCTCGCACTGGTAGCAGGAACTAGAGGTTTTTCTTTATTCATAACTCTCCTCAAATTTTTTTGTCTTTGAAGTGAATCATGGTTGTGGACATTATGTATGAATGTGCAGATATCCGTGAACATGAATTTGATGTGGAAGTTGAACTTGGAATGTCGGGCTTGCGCGTGAACTATACCATGTCCAATGCTTCGTCTGTTATTGTTTGGAAAGTAATTGCTGTTATTACATGACCCGAAAAAAATATATTTTGTGCCACATCAGTAGATGCACGGATATCACAACAGGCATGCTGACTGGATAAACATTTGAACCTAGCTACTATGAAGGGAATTTTGTATTGACAACAGTTTTAGATAGCAGGAGACGCCTAGCCTGCTCTGCCTCTGCTAGCTTATTTCTGGCTTCTTCCATCTCTTCTTTGGCATGGGTCAAGAGAGCATCTGATTGCTCTTTTCGCTTCTTCAGGAACTCAGCTACATTCTCAAGGACTGCTGCACGCTTTCTTTCAGCCTTTACTAGAGCCACGAGGACACGAATAGCTGATGACTCCACCTGGCTTGTGTGTAATCCAGCATCATCTGGGAATTTGCACCTTGTGTCTAATCCATCATCATTAGGGAACTGGCACCTTGTGTATAATCCAGCCTCATTTTGGAAACATGATCTCGAGGTTGACCATACTTCCCTCCTCGCAGGAACTACATCCTGACATGAAGTTGCTTCTTTTTTAGATTAATACTCAGAGCAACCCAGATCCATTTAGTATAATCCAGATAAACAGAACTAGGAGAAGTGAATTCAAAAGGAAAAAAATATATAAAAACAGACTACAAGGTGAGAACACCCACTTCCTATATCAAGCTAAAAATGAAAGCATTAGGACGATTAAGATTCTTCTTATTACACATCGAAGAACACGAGGCTTAAGAGAAACATAAACTACAACATATACACATCGAAGAACACGAGGCTAAACGAAAGTAATTGAAAGGGTGTTACTTACCAAAGCTCGTTTTACAGGTTCGGTGCGGCTCCACTTTAACTTGCCACACTCCTTGAAGATGTCCCCAATATCCCGTGTTTGGTCTTCATTGCTCCTCTGCATGTTCGCACTCGTGGTTTTAAAATCTCAACATGGCAAGAAAAATATACTACTAGTAATACTCGCGCATCTTGTGGGCAACATTAAAGCACTCGTCTGCCATGTTAGAGCATCTCCAACAGAATCGCAATGCGCGGCGCTTTAAAAAAGCGTTTACAGTGCTGAGATCGAGAAGTAGAGATAGAGAGTAGAGACTAGAGAGTAGAGGATAGTTCTCAGCATAGATAGATAAAAAAATAGATTATTAACCTACTCCTCATCATCCAACTCCTCCTCGGTGATGTCCTCCTCCAACGTCTGACTGTAGGCGTGAAGATTCCTAGGGTGACGCTGCTCCTAGCCTCATGTTGAATTGAGCGTCCGCTTTTCACCTACGCTTGTCCTCGCGATAGGCGGCTCGCTCTGCCCTCCTGTTATCCCTCCCCGCCCTCCTTTGCGTGTAGAACTCGTGCTCGTTGATGATGTCCTGCGGGAAGAGTTGGCGCCACAGCGCCATGGCTTCCTCGTCCATCTCGGCGACGCCGAGATGGTGCAGCCACCTCCGATTGTCACGACGATCCTCGTTGGTGATAAGCCGCGACAGAGGCGTGAGCTCCTGTGCCCGCTCCCGCGTCGGCACGTTGGGAAAGTTCAATGTTCTATGAGGCCACCGGAGGCGCCACGCCACCGTGTCGTATACGCGGGCGGCCTCGTTGGCGGTCTTGAAATTGCCGATGCCGAGGCGCATCCCACGGAACCGGATCTCGGCGGAGAAGCCGCTGGAGGGGCGCGCGCGGATGCCGTAGTATCCCAAAGTTTCCCGGCAACGCGGCGGCATGGTGGCGCGGTGGCGGCGAGGTGAGAAAGACCGGGGAGAGAGCGGTGACGAGGCACAGAGTGGGGAGAGAGCGGTGGTGAGGCACGGAGCGGGAAGAGAGCGATGGCGAGGCATAGAGCGGTGGGAGGGCGTTAGATTTTATAAAGCGCGCCAGACGCCGCGCGCCAAAACTAGCACACGCCCGGCCGCTTTTTCCCCCGCGCGGGCAATCCTTTCCTGACGTCTCCGCTATCTCTACTCTCTTCTCTAATGTTATATTTATTTTATATTTAATATTTATATCTACTCTACTCTCTACTCTTTTTCTCTACTTTTTCCCTACTCTTATAAAAAACAGAGGTTGTGATGATAGTGTTCCTGCGATCCTGCAATATAGGCCATCCGATTTATATCCGACGAATAGGAAGGAAACTATGGCAATTTTGCAAAAAGATACCCACACCCCTGTCCGCATTTGCAAATAAGGCATTCCCTCGTTCATCCTTTTCTCCCACAAGATAAACTACTCATATGAATGCATCTTGATGTTCCGTGCAACGCATGGGCATCTTGCTAGTTTTTTTCTTATAAAAAAATAGAGTTGGTGATGATGGTGTGCCTGCCATCCTACAATATAGGCCATCCGTTTTATATTTGACAGATAGGAAGAAACAATGGCAATTTTGCAAAAATATACCCACACCCCTCTCCAGATTTGCAAATAAGGCCTTCCCTCGTTCATCCTTTTCTCCCACAAGATAAACTACTCATACAAATGCATCTTGATGCGTGCAACGCATGGGCATCTTGCTAGTTCTAAAAAACTTCCTATCATTTGCCACACTACTGGTTGCAGATGAAAAACCTACCCAAGCACAGCGCGATACAGGAGCGACGCACAATTACAAGCTTATATTCTGTTGGACAATGGAGGAAATAACCAATTACTTTTACCGGAACAATAGCACCCACGAAATTTGAAGGGTAGGTATGAACAAAATTGGAACTACACATGTACTGCTAAGTGATTCAATACACACATTACCAATCGAGGAGGAGAGCGATGGTCGCGGCGGCCTCTGTGAGTCATGGTTGGCAACGGGAGTTAGTTCATTGTCCACGACAGTGGGGCTTCTGCGCTTGGCATCGGCTTCCGGGAAGAAGATCCGAGACCATGGAAGACGGTGCCGGGGAAGAGGCTCTGTGTACGACGACGACGGTGGACCGGCTCCAGTACGGCGTACGAGGTCGTCGGTGAGGCAGATGCGCTGCGGTGGATGAGTGCGCCGATGTAGAAGGGGAGGAGAGCGAAGGCTGTGGTGCCGTGGAGAAGTCTATTTTGCGGTGGGTTAGAAAATGGGGAGTATTCTGGTGTACTACTCTCGTTGCCAGGGTGGGGTTGGCTGGGTAGGGTGAACCTGAAGTTATGAAAACAACCCCCTACCAACCGTCATCCATAGGCCTGTTCCGAAGGCTATGATGGTAACTTCCCACTGCTCGAATCAGGGTCGCGAGAGATTTCCCCGCCGACCTCAAAATTTTGTGACACTAAACTTCCCGTGTGGCGTGTTGGGTGATTCGGCTAAGCAACTAGCGAGTAGTACTAGTAAACCCTGCAAATTAGGTTTGACCGAAGTCAAACTTCCTAAAGTTTGACCAAGTTTATAGAAAAATATAAACATTTACCATAACAGATTTGTATGATGTGAAAGTACATTCAATAATGAATCTAATGGTATTTATTTGTTATTGTATATGTCAATATTTTTTGTTATAAACTTTCTGAGAGTTTACAAAACTTGACTTTGACCAATGCTAATACGCGGACTTAAATAAAAACGGAGGGTGTACACATTTGTTTTCTTAGTATGTAGTGAATTAATCATTTGTTGAAATTGTGAAATAAATATATTAGGCTACTGACTTCAAATGTAACGGTCTATACAATTCAATAGTTACAATCATTGTCGAATTCCAAGATGTATACGAGGTCTATAGTACTTCACAACATGCTCAAACTCACATAATCCCAGTCAAATGACAATCAAAATGCATTTCATAGTTATTACTTTGTAGGATGCAACAAAACCAACAATAGCTCTACATCATCCATTATAAAAGCAACATTTTGAACATATCCCAATGTGTGAATGAAACATGCAGAGAGAGCTTGCGAAGATGGATGAGATAGGGCGGGAACGATTGTATGTATGTGGACGAGAGAGTAGGAGACAAACCTAACAAAACAGAGAGAGGGAGAGATAGAGAGAGAAAGAGAGAGAAAGAGAGAGAGAAAGAAGTTAGGTCTGTGAGAAAGATGGAGACATGTAATATACGTGAGATGCGTGTGCATCCGGATTCTGTACATGTGGAAGGAGAAGAGACAACATGTCTGATGAGAGAGATGGAAAAACATGGACGAGAGGGGAAGGATCTCGTGGGTTGAGGGATTGATAAATTTGAGCGGGGGAGAGAGGGATTGGTAATTTTGTGCGAGAGAGAGGGCGGGGGGAGGAGTCAGTCAGCCGTCATCACATCATCCTGCTTCCAAATGGCCCCGCATTATCTAGCGCAATGTGGTCGCCGTCTTCGATCTCCTCGATGCCCTCTTTGAAGATTGAGGTGTTGTGCATGCTGGGGTGCAGAGAAGCACAAGCGAGAGTGGTCGCCATATAACCTTGGATGGGGATGAATGGTGTGCTCGGGGGAGGGTGTGTGTGTGTGTGTGTCAGATATTGAGAGAAAACAAACCTAAGGAGAGAAATGTGTGTCTATGTGACAGAAAGCTACATGCTAAACAGGGTATTCACGAAGAGATTGTGTGTGCAAGATAGAGAGCGATGTGCGCGCCTTGAGGTGGGAAGGGGCCGGGTGAGGGTGTCAAAATGTGTGTGTTGATGCATGTGTTACATGCGATCGTGCGAGGGACGCACGAATCGAGAGAGATGGTTGTTGTGTTACGAATGCTCCCCTCTCTCTCTCTCTCACACACACACACACAGACACAAGTAAAATAGAAGACCGTTCTCTCATGTATACACAATGTATCGGCATCTGTCTATGTCTCACTCATGCATGATCATTTGCACATTCACACCTCTCTATGTCTCTATCACACGCACACCGTCTCCACATTGCCCTTCCGCCACAACACACATATGGACACATACACACGTTCTCTCTCAGTCACACACACAAAATCAGTATTAAAAAAAACTAGGGCGCACCTAAAACGTCCATATCCAAATAAACACGAACTGGAGCTAAATTCAAATATATGGAAACATTCGGGGATTGTTTTCACACACAAAAAAGGTTCGGTGGACGTCCTTCGAGCGCGACACGGTGACGCACCGTTTGATCGATCATGCAGCCGCAGTTCATGCGCTTGCATATGATTCCGTATCGTGGCTGTGGTAACTAATAAAAGCGCTGCCTAAGTCTAATGTTTACGTGTACTAGTACGGTTTTCTTTTAAGTTTGACCAACCCTATATAAAACTAAACTAAGCTCCCATATGCGCACTCATCAATATGTCGCTGCCGCCGTTGCACATGCCGGCGCCCGCCTGCTCCAGCCAACAATTTCTTGCCCATCACCGCCGTGTCGCCGCCATCCCTGTGCCATGAAGCCGAAGGCTCGCCCGCTCACACCGTCTGCAGTCCCTCCTCGCGATGCCGCCGCGCTGCCAAGCACGCGAGCAGCTGGTGGAGCCGTCTCTATGCACGCAGCGTACGAAGAGGAGGACGAGTGCGTGCTCCAGCACGCCGGCGAGGAGGAACTAGCATGTCATTGTCGTCTCCGCCCATGCGGAGGAGGCGCGCATGGTGGCTGTCATGGCGGAAGCTGGTTGCGTGCGCGTTGAGCCTGCAAACCGGGTGCGAACACGGAATCTACCTTCGAGACCTTGAATGCCACGTGGATCCTGCAATCTGAAGGAGAAATTTGGGTCAGTCAACTCTTGTGAGCCGTTTGATGGAACATGGATGGCTAGAAGTGCTTCTTCAACCTCCGAAATTGATGCACGGTTCATCTTCTCAGCCCACCACACGCCTAACCGCTTGCCGCCACTGCCGCAACCTCCCCTGAACCGCCTGCCACCGCCATGCTCGCCCACCCCCGCAATCCGTTTAACCCCGGGCACGATCCATTTTTTCCGGCGAACTGCATTCCACACCCAACACTCATAAGATAGATCATGGGCACCATGCCACCATAATATCGATACTGGGGTAGCTTCTCTGCCGCCTTCTTCCTTCGCTCTGTTGAACTTCTTTCACAAATTGACTGACCCAAATTATACTACTAGTACGAACGTATTAAGTACAGTAGGAACACGAAGATACGAGCAGTAGTACCAACTGCAAGAAGAACAGTAGCAAGACATAGTACTAGTACTACTGTACATACTAAAGAGTTTAAATAACGAGAAAGAACATAAACATAGTTCTGCTGGGGCCTCAGCACAACACACCCTTGAAAATAAACTAAGCAACTAGTCCGCTTGACACTGCAGTAGAACCAGCATGAGCGACGACACTACCATCTACTCGGAGTTCGAGTACATGTCCTCGACTTCGTCCTCGTCCCTCTTCCTCCTTCTCTTCGCCGACGCTTCTTTGCTTGAACCAGACACTGGGCTCTGCTTCTTCATCAGACCCTTGTAGATATTTAAACAAAGGTAGGCATCCATTGCTGCGTACAGGATGTGATCTTCATCTAATGTCTTCGACCCCCATGCATGATGAAACTCGTGGTGAGGTTTCTTCAGTTTAGCGTACGAAGGATCAATCATGACTACTTCCAGGGTCAGCATTGAAGGCTGAGAGGAGGACACCAGGCTTGCCTTTTGGAGATCGAAGGGCTAGCCTACAACGAGGCCTATCCGACCCAGGACATCCCCGCCATTCCTAAAGTCTGTAGTAATGAATTTCACTCTTTCGTCCTTGAGGAAGTTCTTAAAATCCTGGCACTCAACGTCGGCATGGCATATGTGGTAGACCAAGCACACGTTATGTACGCAAACCTGGATCGTGGCGGGCTTCTTCTTCTCTGCCTCCTTTAGAATCTTCTCCCTTTGAAGGACTATGGTGTACTCAACATCTAGCCCAGTGACCCACTCATCTGTTGAACTGTTGAACATGCATAGGAAGTGAGCAAGGCACGCTTTCACCATTGCGGATCCACGTGTGTAGATGACGATGAACTCATCGCCGGTGATGGCTCTAACCTGGTACTCATCGGCGACCATGGAGATTTGGGAGGCCATGGATTTTGGAGGAGGGTTAGGAGAAGTTGAACTGGTGTAATGTGAAAGGACGGGTCGACTTGGAGTGAACTGTTGTAAGGTACTGTACTAGTAGAAGACGGGGAGGAGTAGGGCATGCGAACGGCGTGGGGTTGCTGGCTTGCCCGGTGGATAAACGACTGCAAGCCCCCAAAGAGTTCTCAAGAACTATGCGGGACTTTGGCACCCGGCTCAGAGCGACCGGTTTACCATGCATTGCCAGCCCAGAGACCATGTCTTCTGGCAACACACAACATCTTGGTACAGAAAACAACCGCTTTATTGATGCTAGCGGACCAGAGTTTATATTACAACAGCTATCGAGGCCAAGCGGCACACCCGGTGCGGCTGAACAATATGTACATTATTTAGTGAATATAAAGGGACCTCGATCAGAACAACTACCCGGCAGCGGAATAACATCGTAGCGGAAGCTCCATATCACAGGGACACTGATGTGGACATGATCTAGACTCGAGCAGCGCTCCTCTCCAACGAGACTTTCCTGAAATCTGGCATGACACGCCAAGTCAGTACATTGAATGTACTTGCAAGCTCACAACAGGCATAATCATAATGGCAAACAATATCATCATACTTAAACAATTAATAATAATGCAACACTATATGTCCAACATGCTGTGATCATGCTCGAACGTCCCTCGGGACAACTTACCAACAGTGATCATTCTTGGATCACAAACAAACCACCAACATGGTCTTAACAAGAGTAAGTTGTGATCCTTACGGCGATCACAACCACGACCAATATCTGGTCCCGAACATCTTGATGGCCTTTCCGCCATCTTCAACAATTTAAAGTTCATAGCTTAGTGTGCAAATTTTATTAAACGTTGACTCATGGTGGGACCTACTACGAGGTGTCCGTGACCGTGGACTCGGCTATTGATAGATTATACACTCTGCAAAAGGTAGCACACTGTACCCACACCACGGAACCCATGGCCTTGCACTCCCATTTGGGCGGACCAACGGCATTCCGACGAAACCCTTCCATTGCCATGACACTCTCCCGGCCACTCCGACCCAATCCCCAACAGGCTAGTCCTGGGTGGCCCCGTGTCTACCAAAGACACACCAACCACCGTCGTGGCCAAAATGATCCCACTCGGGGACCCGGTACCATAATCTCAACAACGGGCACACAAGGTTATGCCTGCTTACCGAGCCAGGGTAAGCATGACGTAACCTTCCCTAGTTGGAGGCACCGACCAGAGGCAATGTCAATGGACTGAATCAAGGCCTTCCCACAAAGGCAAATGTGGTTGCACTGGGAAAAACTTGATTCAGCGGCACCATGACCCAGTCAACGATATATTCAAGTTAACTTATATTCAGGTTCAACTTAAAATGAAAATGACCGGTGTCATAGCATGCCATGAAATGCAAAACTACACATGCATCACTTAATAATGAAAATGACCGATGTCAACCATATTCACACTAAGCATAAACATCAACAACTTATATTACTTTGCTGGTCAAGGTAACTCACATTTTAACCAAATATTTTGCAGCAAGTTTTCTTATTTTCTCATGCAAGAAAATAACTTCGATTAAATTCTTACATGTATAGCAAAGATTATACCACCAACACATCCTGATTTCTTTACCAACCAAGTTAAGTTCAAACATTCTGCAAGTCAATAAAATGACTAAACAAGTGCTTAACAGAATACTTTCTAATGAATTTTTACCATTTTTTATGCAAGAACATAACTTTAAAAAATTACTAACATGCATAATAAAAATTATTTCTATCATCCCCACAAATAGATCTTAGCTTTGCTTTAACAACTAAGCTAGTTTCCACATACTGTAAATCAAGAATAATGACTAACAAACACTTAACAGAATATAAATAACACAATAGTTATTTAAATGCATGTATTAATCATTTCATTCAAGTAAGAAAATCATAAATATTGAAATGACACCATGAAAATGTTGCCGTGGCTTGCGTCAGTGCAGATGAGGTTAACAAGCCTTCTGGTGATCCTCAAGACAAGCCTCACCCTCTGAAAATAATTGTAAACACAAAAGGAAAACATCAAGAACACTTCTGAAAATCACCAAAAATTCTAAACAGCTTAGAAAAAATCTCATCTTTGGTGAGCTGCTAGATTTCTTTGCAAAGAACAAGATGCAAAAAGAATCAATTCATTTGGACTTATGGTTGAAGATTTATGGCTGTTTGAAGTGTTCTCTAAATTCAAATTAATTTGAATATATGTAAAAAGACTGGGGGGTGACGTCGAAGGCGTAAAGCCCAGGGGTGCCACCACTCGTACCGCTTCGCGCGCGTATAGAGTGGCTGACTAGCGGGCCCCGCTAGTCATGTGAGAAGGAGGGGGAGAAGGAAACAGAGGGAGTCAAAGCTCCGCCGGAGCTCTCGCCGGCGACGAGGACTCCTTGGCCAAAACAAGAGGGAGGGATGGGAAGAGGGGACGGAGGCGCACCTGCCGGTACCCGTAGCATAGCTAGGGGTGGTCGGACGGCGTCGGAATCACCCTCGCAAGCGGAGGCAGAACACGGTGGTCGCCGGAGATGAAGAAGACGGCGAGCAGAGGCAACTCCAGGGGCTCCAAAGGGGCGGGATGGCTTCACCGGAGAGGGGCGGAGGCCCTGGAAAGGTCGCCCTGGCCTGGGAGGGGCTGGAGCTACCGCGGTGACCATAGGGGATCGCCGGCGAGCTCGAGCTCGGGGACGGCGGCCCGCGGCCTGCCTGGCCAGGCTACGGCTTCCTACTCGCTTGTGGGGTGTGTGGGAGTGCTGGATGGTAATCGAGGAGGCTGGGGGCGGCTTTATTTATAGGCGAGCGGCGAGGGGGGTTCGGGCTCCGCCGGTGGACACCTGTCCATGGCGCCCGGTGACAAGCGGCGTTAGTGAGAGGGGGAGAAGGCGACGCAGCTCACGCGACAACTGTTGGTGGACGGAGACAAGCACAAGAACGAGGAGAAGGCGACGAGCACAGTGCACACCACACTGTTGGGTTGGCCGGACCGTGCCCGTGCTCGCTGCGGCGAGCTCCGGTGTCGGCGAGCGCCAGAGGGGAGTTAAGGGAGTTGAGACGAAGATGGTGGCAAAGTTTGGCGCACTACGGCAGTCGGGGAAGCGAGCACGCTCGAAACAGAGTCCTCGGCTGCACTCAGAGCGCGTCGACACGCATGCCAGCACCCCTGGACGAACGCGGTCACCGTGTGGACTATGACATCAGGCCGAGCTAAGCCTAAACTTCATGTCTGGCATGTTGTTCGTGGTAGATTGAGATGTTGCCACGCTTTGGTTTGGATCCAGGTGCAGAAGAGAAGTTTTTACATGTCAGGTAAGTTTCTGGTCAGTAACTTTGAGAGGTTACTGAGGTCAAAAGGCTGGGAGTTAGAGGCTGTGCTTTGGAGGTTAGCCAAGAGTTACTAAGGTGAAAATGCACAAGAAAACCCAGGCACAATGGAGCAAGTAAAATGGTAGTTGCTGTAGAAACCACCATTTCTGTCCAGAATAGAAAATATTTTCTGTAGCAAAAATATTCCAAAAAGTGATGAAATATTTTTTCTCAAGAAGGTGCCCTAGGGTTCAAAGAATAGTTGTGCCCTAGGGTTTTTGAGAGAAAAATGAATATTTTTCATTTAAGAAAAATATTCCAAATATTATTTTGAGGTGGATCAGAAGGGGAATGATGCTTAGGAAGGGAAATGAAGCACTTGAGTGAAAGCCAAGGGTACCCAAGTGTTTAAGTACATATGAAAAGATTAAAAAACTCCAAGTTTCAAATTGAATCCAAATAAAAATCTTCTATTATATAATTAAAACAAGATTCAAACAAGCCATCATGTTCATCCACATAGTTATAATTATCTTGGCCGTAAATATTTAGATATACACGGCCAAGATTTAAAGATATAGCGTTACATACAAATATTGTGTACAAACATATATGCACATCCAAAATCTTCCACGATCCACTCAAAAAAGAGAGCTGCCACGGTCATTGTATCTACGAAGGAAAAGTGCATGCGTGCATGAGAAGGACACATTCAAAGTCATCGTATACTATATTAATTTAAGATGCAACTGCTAGAACCTGTCACGTGTGTATAATATTGTGAAAAGAAAAAGTAACTTTCCTGGACACAAGGATATAGCCGGCAGTTTTCTATGAGACCTGACAATTTTTTAGTCCACATTCAGAGTACCAAACGGATTCACCCGCAAAAAAGGAGAGTGCCAAACAGATTCTTTTCTTTAAGGGGGTGCCAAACGGATTCTAAAGTCCATATATTTCATCAGTTGTTAAAATAAAAAGAGTCCATATTTCAAGGGTCGCGCTAACTGCCACATGTGTGGCGTGGACGGGAACCCGCCCGCATGCCTCGTGTGGCATGGACGGGAACCCACCCGCACGACCCCGTCCGCGCGCATAAAAGCGCGACCCGCACGTCCGCTGTGTGGCAACCCCGCCCGCACTGCCTCGTCCGGGCCATACAACCCGCTGCCCGCACGACCCAGCCGTTCCCGGCCTCGTCCCCTCTCTCGTCTGCCGCCCTTGTCCCCCGCCTGTCGAACCCCGACCTCCGTCGCCGGCCATCTCTGGTTGCCATGGCAACCAGGGCAGATCCGTAGTGCGCTCCCACCGCAAACCACACCCCTTATCTCCCCCACCACATCGCACCCCCCATCCCCCACTCCAACAACGCCCTCCAAAGACGACCAGCTAAAAGCAGGTGAATCTCCCGATCTCCCTACTGCTTCTCATCCTTCTTTCTGGGCAGAAAATTGCAAAATTACCGATGAAGTTGGCAACTAGATCCATCCTACAGCGGTAAAACACTACATAAGTTGTGTGTCTTCACAGTTGCCAAGCAGAATGCACTAGATCTGCCATGTAATACGGTAGAGATAACCGTAAGTTCTCACTAGATTGATGCACGTAGTTGGTAAATGAATGGATGTGCAGGAATACATAAAAAGGGAGAGAAAATTGAGAAATTTGGAGTAATGGGGGGTGTGAAAATTAATTGCCATTGGTGTCTAACGTCAATTGCCACCTATCATTGTCATCAACTGCCACCATGTCAACTTATTGCTTGCCATCCTATTGTAGAGGCCGATGCCATCGAATCAAACGGATAGCTAGCTCCCAGATTTTAGAAAAGATAGTGGATGTGCATGTCCTACTAGCCATGATATGTTGGTTGCCTACGCATGAAAATGTGATAACACTGACATGTTAACTTCTACATGCAAGCAGCACAATGATAAATTTTTTTGTGGATTGTTGATGCCTTCTTGTTCATCCAGTGATTGAGAACACATCGGAAAGAAGCGAGACACGGAAAGAATGAATCACGAAGATGGCGCTGATGCTTGGGGTTCTCAAAGGCCAGAAACGCCCCCTTTGGATGCATCAGATTACAATCAGCTCATCTCTGCGGGGCCGTTGCTGCCACTACTAGAACAATATGCAGGCGTAGGTATGATGCGTGCTAAACAATGAAGAGAACAGTTGCCATATTCACGACGATGAAGATGACATTCTACTTATGTCGTGCACTGTCATTTTTTATGCAGGTTCGTATGACCAGAACACTCTTAGGGGTCCCCCGTGGCAAGTTCAGTCACAAGGCGCTAACGCTGACAAATGTACGGGAAGGCAACTTCAACTAGCTAGTATGGCTAATCAAGGTAATGCAAAACGAAAAAAGAGCACGTACTGCTGTGGACGTGAAAAATGAACATGAAAAAAAGATGGCAAAAGGACTCACGAGTTATCACGGGTGAAAATGCAGAGCATTCATGTAGCACGTGGCATCAGGCAGCACCCATGTACCTGCCATCGACGTCGTACACAGGTGAGTCCATAAAAATAGTGAAGTTGCGGATGCTCAGTTAGCACAAGGAGCATAGTTGACAACTACAAATTGCCATGACTGGACATCTACAATTGCCATGGATTAAAAACTACACTTGTCGTCCTTGGACAACTGTTGTTGCCATCCCTGCACACCTGCAGTTGCCATGGAGGAATAGCTGCAGTTGCCATGTCGTGGGAACTGCAGTTGCCATCTATGAACAACTGCGGTTGCCATACCGATGCAACTTCAGTTGCCATGCAAGCAAAAACTGCGGTTGCCATGCTAGCACGAACTGCATTTGCCACGAATTGACCAACCACTACTATGCTTACAGGTTATTACGCTGGTGGTGACCTGGCAAATGTCTCCTGGCAAGCTTCACAAATTGCAGGTGGAGCACGTCATTATGGTGTCACAGACCACACAAGATGGTCAAATACAACACAACAAGGTAAAAGGAAAAATCTGAACCAAAAAAAACAGCGCTACATTTGCTATTTGTAGTTATTTGTAGGCAAAACAATAGTTGCCATGTTTGTTAAACAGTAGCTGCCATGACTGGACAGCTACAGCTGCCGTACATGTCCACGCGCAGACTCACGGCTTGCTGTCTGAAATGATGTCATGCCAAATCACTCGAAGATGGTGTGATCCGTTGCGATAGGCATGTTATCCAACACAAAAATCTTACTCTCGTACCTGATTTTTCCTATTACAGAACCTACAACTACAATGCACAGCGGCGCAGGAACATCTACTACGGGGAGCTCTGAACGCACGGAAGACGCGTTCCACTAGCCAGCAGACAATCATGCCGCAAACAATTTTGAGTCAAAGTCGGGAATGGCAATCATTCCAGCAATGCCGGCAAGCACCCCTTTGAACACAAGCACTGGCAACACTCAGGTGGATGGGACTGCCGCCGATACTGAAGTGAATGATGAAACTGACGACGATGCACAAGGGGATGAAGATGGTGGGCAATCAAAGATCGTGGTACCTCAGCCACCATACATTGGGCAGAGATTTGAATCGTTCGAAGCAGCAAAGGAATACTACCAGACATATGCAAAGTTCCATGGATTTGCGGTCAACACCGAGTACCATAGGAAAATTAAGAAAACTAACGAGTACAGCAGACGTGAGATGAGGTGCCACAAGGCGCGGAGGAACAAGAAGGGGAAAGGCGATGCGCCTGTCGTTCCAGAACGAAAGAGAGGTATCATTCTCAAGACTGAGTGCCCTGTCCGGTGTAAGCTAAACGTAGATGGAGCCCAGTGGGTGGTCAATGAATATTTTGACGAGCACAACCACCAACTTATAAAGAAGTTCGACCTGGTGAAATTTCTGACCGCCCATAGAGGGTTCACCCCCGTCGAAAGGCAATTCGTAAAGCTGCTACAAGATTGTAACGTCGGTCCATCAAGAATGGTGCAGATAATATCTCTCATCCACAGCAAAAAGGGGACTTTGAGTAGCATGCCGTACATACCAGCTGACGTCACAAACCTACAGGCCAGGTACCGTAGAGAGAGCAAGTTGGTATACATAGAGGCCACAATTGCCTACTTCGATGCGAAAGCCAAGGAAGATCCATATTTCTTCTACAGGATATGGTTGGACAATGAGGACCGTGTCAGGAACATGTATTGGGTGGATGGTGCTACAAGGAGAGCCTACAAACATTTCCGAGATTGCATTTCATTCGACGCGACGTACCTCACCAATATGTACAAGATGCCATGCGCTCCGTTCATAGTAATAAATAACCACAATTAGTCGTTGCAGTTCGGCTGCGGGCTTGTCCAGAACGAAGACACGAATGGGTACGTTTGGCTGTTCAAGACCTTCTTGGAGTGCATGGATGGACTTGCTCCGATGAACATAATAACAGACGAAGATTTCAGCATGCGTGCAGGCATAGAGGAGATCTTTTTGTTGGCAGTGCACAGGCACTGCAGGTGGCACATTATAAAGAAGGCTGAGGAGACGCTAGGACCGTTCTTTGCTGACCATCCAGAGCTTCACAAGGCATTCGAACTATGCGTGGACCACAGTTTGACGGTGGAGGAGTTTGAAAGGAGCTGGATGGCCATGACTGAAACACATCAAGTCCAAGACAACGAGACTCTTGTTAGCCTGTGGGAGAAGCGAATGTACTAGGTGCCGGCCTACTTCATGCAGTGCTTCTTCCCCTTTCTGCAGACTACGCAGCGCAGCGAGGGGTTCAATGCTATTTTGAAGCGGTACGTCAGCCCTGGCAACTCATTGCTACAGTTTGCCAAGCAGTACACAGCTTTGCAACAAAATATTTTGGGATCTGAGCTACAGCAAGAAGCGACCACGGCACTAAAGCAGCCAAAATTGCTAACGTATTTACCGATAGAGAGGCAAATGAGCAAGATATACACCAACAAGATCTTTAACAAGTAAGTCAGTTGTGTTACCGTATTATTTGCAGAAAAAGCACCAAGTCAGTAGGTGCCTTATAGAGTGCAATGCAGTTGCCATGTTTAATGAAATACTGTTTGCCATGCTTACTCAGCTGCATGTTGCCATGTTCAATGAAAATTCTGTTTTGCCATGTTTGCTCAGGTGCATTTTCCTTGTTGAATGAAGTGCAGTTGCCATGTTTAATGCACTGTGCTTCCATTGGGGCATGTTGGCATGCAAATGCCAATGGCAACTGGAAAAACTGTTATATTTGCGACACATATGCTGAAATGCAGTTGCCATGTTTAATAAAATGCATCTGCCATGTTTGTTGAAATGCAATTGCCA
The DNA here is from genome assembly GCF_003073215.2 of Triticum urartu. Classification (NCBI taxonomy): domain Eukaryota; kingdom Viridiplantae; phylum Streptophyta; class Magnoliopsida; order Poales; family Poaceae; genus Triticum; species Triticum urartu. Next base: position 720,428,756 of record NC_053023.1, read on the forward strand.
TGTTTACTCAACTGTAGATGCCATGTTTAAATAAAAGGGCAGTTGCCATGTTTTATGCAATGTGCTTCCATTGGGGAATGTTGGTGTGGAAAAATGACGATGTCCAGTTGAAAATGTACTACAGTTGCCATGTCTAGTGTACTGTAGTTGCCATGTCTAGTGTACTGCATTTGTCATGTCTAGTGTACTGCATTTGCCATGTTCAACATACTATATTTGCCATGTTCAATGAACTATGTTTGCCATGTTCAAACAAAATGTATTTCTATTTCCATGACAACATAAGGTGGTACAAGAAAAGAGCGCATGATAGTTTAACAGAAAACACACAAAACTTGCAGATTCCAGGAAGAAATAAAGCGTGCCAGCATGTTCACGACATTCCATGTGGATGAACATACGTTCAAGGTGTGTTCTATTTTGGGCATGTCAGATTCAGAATCTGAAGACCCAGACAAAGGAAGGAACTACTTCGTCAAAGCCTCGATAGGCGAAGGTGAGTACTACTGCCAATGCTGCAAGTTCGAACGGGACGACATTGTGTGCTGTCACATACTAAAAGTAATTGACATGAACGCTGTGACACGGATGCCCCGCCATTTCATAAGGGGTGATGGACTTGGGACGCTGACGACGCGTTGGTGCCGCAGACAACACACGTAGTTCTGGCTGTGCATGACGAGAGACCTGAGTCAACCATGGAAGCCGTGAGGCACGTTGTGCTGACAAAGAACTATGCTGAGCTAATTGATGAAGCGTGCAAGAGTGATGAGACAGAGAGAGTCACAGAAAAACACAGGAAGGCACTGAAAAGAGAGCTTGATGAGATCAAGAAGAGGAAAGCTAAGGAAGCCTTACACCGGTTCCCCCGCACATCAAGTGTGCCTTCATCCACGGGGCCATCATCTGAAAACTCGGAGATAGGATCTGGAACAGCAAGCACACAGACCCAGGTCAGGAACCCACCCCGTTCCATCACAAAGGGTCATCCAAGGGAGATAAGGTACAAGTCGGGATTAGAGATCCAAGCAAAACACAAGAAAACGAAGAAAGGGGCGGGCAATCCATGAGCAAAAATTGGGGCAATGTGACATGGTCCTTGTGGATGTTTTGTTTTGTACCCTAGATGATGAGAATTTTTTTTAAAAAAATTGGGAGAATGACTCTTGAGGGGCATCAGAAGTGGAAAGAAAATTCATTGAATGGATAAATGCAGTTGCCATGTTATGGGTACTTAATCTGCCATGTTATGTGTAGCTAATCTGCCATGTTATGTGTAGTTAGTCTGCCATGCTATTTTATACTAAATATGCCATGCTATTTCATACTAAATATGCCATGCTATTTTATACTAAATATGCCATGCTAGTTGTACTGGATCTGCCATTTTAGTTGTACTGGATCTGCCATGTTAGTTATACTGTATCTGCCATGTTAATTATGCTGGATCTGCCATGTTGTTTGTACTGTATCTGCCATGTTAGCTGTACTGAAAATATGCCATGGTATTCCTGATGACTCTGCATGGCATATATTTCCATGACAATACGACGCGGTTTAGAGACACATAGTGTGTTGTGTGCAATGTATGGGAAACAAGTTGGAAAAAGCGTAACGTGCATAAACCGCAGCAAAGGTTGTGGCTACATGATCAACCTACCCATGCTAGCCGGTGCAGTTAGCGATGAAAAAGAAGAAGCAAAACAACAAAAATGAAAAACGACGATGACTTTCACTACCCATGTCTGATGAACTACATTTGCCATCTTTTTTAAAACAACGTAGACGCATTCGAAATAGCAAACCGGTGCTAGAAACGATGAAACCATTGTAATAATGACAAACATAAAAACATATCTGCTGTAACGCCTAAAATAGGTTCATGTCCACACATATATTACAGAAACTATTCAAATGTCGCTCACACACCACCACTACATAGTTAGGCTACGCGGGGCTGCAGTCATAACATAGCACACAAACATAGTTTTCAATGAGAAACAAAGAGATAGTACCTTACAGAATGTAAGGTATACGTCCGGTGTGTAATGCCACGTGATCACTTGTACTTCTTGATGACTTTCTTGACAGCTTCCTCCACGAACTCGCGTGCTCCGGACCGCTTGTTGAAATCTTCATTCGTCAACCAGTTCCATGTGTAGATTTTCCGGAGCTCAACGACCGTTGCAGCTGTGATAGGGGGGACAATTCTGCCTTCCCACTTTGCAAAGTATTCCAGCGCGTGAAAGCCACAGTCTGTCCTGCATGAGGAAAAGAGTCAGGTGAACACGCAAAAAGGACAGTCGTAACAAAGATAGACTTCAATTTAGATGTGACAACAAAAGAGGGGTTGGATTGATGTAAATGGCACATGAAGGAAAGAAGAAATTACGTGTTCCCTTGCTTCGCAGTCGCCAAATACTCAGTCGGGAAATGCTTGATCTGGACCTTTGAATGTTCGTAGTGACGGTTCCATGTCTCTTTGAGGTTGTTAATGTAGAATTCGGCATGCGTAGTAAGGTCTGCATCAGCTTCCGAATGGATTGAATCAAGCACCTCAAAACGTTGGTTCTTCAGGTCAAGACAGATCGCATAGTGGTGACCACACTTGTCGTGTGGGTCATGTGGTGCAAGCTCTTGGAACATGGGGAACATGACCTGCATTTAAAAGTGAAGAAATGATAAGCAGAGTTCACATAAAGAACAGCAGACGGACAAAAAAATAAAATCACGTAGAATGTTTGGTTATGGGTGGGGGGTAGTTGGAAGAAAGTTGCCGTCCATGTATGAACAAAATGTGCCGTGTATTTTACTATCAAGTTGCCACATAGTTTGCACGGGATGCAAAAATCAAAGAAGTCAGTGTGCACGGCAGCTGTTGCCACATGAAAACAGCTGCCACGTAAACACAAGTGCAGATGATGGCAAAAAAGCACACCTTGTGAAAAAACACTGCAGACAGTGAAGGAGTACTCACATATTTCTTCAATGTGAGCTTGAAATCACCGTGTTGGGCAAAGTTCTTCCTCAGGATTTTGTGGTGGAAGTCACCATCCCATATTTTGCAGGTCACACTGTAATGCATAATTGTCTTGTCGGCGCACACGTCGGTGTGGTTGTTGATGTAGTCAATCCCGCATGCAACTACATTCGTCGACATTTTGCCGTTTGGCCTCACGGACTCAGCAAGATCACCCAGGTCGACGTACGTCGCTCCGCATTGAATGACTTTGGTTCTGTCCAAACATGAGTTGTATGAAAACAATATAACATGGAAGAATCATGCCTACTAAGTAAATTTTTTTATGGAAGAACTAAAACGTAAGCGGATCGTGCATAGAAAGTACGAAGGAGGTGAATGGTAAAAAAGGAGCAAAGCAAAATGAGATATTATGGGGTGTGGTCGTTTACGCTTTCAGCTCCTTCATGTGCTTGCCGCTGGACCTCGCATTTCCAAACCGCTTGACGATATCATACAGCTAGGTCTGTTCCTTAGTGGCCCTAAATTCGGGCTCGTAGTCTTCTGCGGGAGGTGGGTGCACTACCCTCTGCTGCCTCACAGAACCAGGAGTGGCACTCCTAATGGTCTCCTCATATACCGTGTCTACAGCCACGTTGGAACTTGATTGCCCTTGCCCTCGTGATGACCTCCTCTGCAATGCTGCCTCCTCAATCATGCGGTAAGTTTCGTCAAGGGACGGTGAAATCTCCTCAGGGGTGGCCGCAATGATAAAAAAAATGTCTTACGATACCTACGAAATCGAAAACAGATGGTTTGTGAGAAGATAGGGTGCATGCTGTGAGATGTGGGTACAAAAAAGTGGGGCAGTTGCCATGTGTGGTTAACTACAGTGGCCATGTCATAGCAACTACAATTGCCATGTAGTTGCACTGTAGTTGCCACCTAGTTGGACTGTAGTTGCCATGTCACAGCAACTACAGTTGCCATGTTGTGTCAACTCCACTTGCCATGTGATTGCCGTGTGAAAAAATGCAGCATGGAAACAAAAACTACAGGTGACATGGTGTCGCAGATCAGTTGCCATGTGTGATGCACTGTTTTTGCCATGTGACAACAACTACAGTTGCCATGTTGAATCAACTTCAGTTGCCACGTGGTTGCTCAAACGTCAAATGCAGCATGGCAGCAAAAACAAAATGTAGGTGACATGGTGCCTCAAATCCAGATGTCATGCCATCACATGTCATTTGCCATCACAAAGTGAGAACCCCCCGAAAAAATATGTTTGGGACAAAAGTCAAACTACAAAAGATGTATGCAAGAAAAATCATAAGGGCGTGGCAAGTGTACCTTGCACAATCGGCTCTGCGAACTTGACAGCCTTCCTGCCCTCGACCATTGGCTGCACCATCATTACAGGCATGCCTCCTAGGAAAGCAAAGGCAACTGGCATAGGATCTTGCACCACCGGTTGATCTTGACTGATGCCAAGGCTGAAGCTCGGTGGGGTAAAGGCCATTGGGTGCCTCTCATTCCTACTGGCCGGACCACGAACGACTTGCGGGGCAGAATCCAAGGGTGAAAGATCAACAAACATATCTGAATCGGCCGCTACAGAATGATCGGCCTTATTTGTAGGTCGGGGCGTGTTGTCAGCGGTATCAGCCGCAGCTTTCATGACAATCTTCTTGTTTGGGCTGTAGGGACACTGACATTGACTGGGAGCCTGGAAGTGTGCCGATTTATGCTGGGGATTTCCACTGCAGGTAAAGGCGCAGTCTGCTCCGGGTGTTCACCTGCGTCGCTCATGCCCGGCTTGACACGTGCATCAGTTGTGCTCCAGTCTTCCGGTTTCTCCATCACATTGCTTTTGGCAGGTGGCGGGAATAGTGTGGACGCAGGAACAAAACCAGACTCATCTCTCCTACTCCTGGCTACAGCCGGTGCGTTCGGTATGTCTGTTGGTTGCTTGCGGGGGCTACGACGCCTAGGTGGTAGACCAGCACGCGAAATAGTCGCCTTAGCAGTATCTGCACCATCAGGAGCTGTAGCTATTGTGCCAGGACTCTCACCTGTAGATGGCATGTCCTTGTGAACTGCCGCCTCGACCGCTTCTGTCGTGGACACAGGAGTGCCACCGCGCACGCGCTTGGATTCAATGTCAGATGAGCGGGAATCTTCCTTGCCTAGGTTTATCTCGGGAGCGTCCACTTCAACGCTTGCTGATGGGGTGGCATGGCTCACAGCAGCATCCTTCATTGCCAGAAGAGTTGGCAGTATTTCAGCTGTCCTGGCAGATACCGACTCGTCACTCCCCGATGTACGGATGCCTGTTGTTCTAGCCTACACATCTGTAGCCGGCGGAGATGGTCGGCCACTTGCATCAGAGTTGGTGGAAGTGGTCAATGGTGCAGCAGCAGTATTGTCGCCTGGTGCCTCGTGTACATCTGAGTTGCCCCCTGTTGACAACTTTGAATGCAGGCGTTCGAGCGGGTCCTTACTGATATGCTTGGACCCACGCATAGTAGTCTTCTTCACCCTACAAAAAAACGAAGCACATGAAAAAGGTATTTAAAAAATGAAACAAAATTATGTTTGCCTTGGTAGAAAATCTCAAAAAATGGAAAACAGGTGGAAAAGCTGGTAATTGCCATGTAAGGGGAACATGAGTTGCCATGCGTCATAGTTAGCAGTTGCCATCCAGCAGCAGTTGCCATGTTAGCAACCTTGAATAATGATAAAAATGTCTGATCTGCCTAGGGGTGGGATGAGCTCACAAGCCAATGGTAAAAAGATGGTAGTTGCCATTAGGTGCATTAAAGTTACCATTTTGGCCTACATTCCACTTGCCATGTGAAAACAAATAGGAGTTGCCACACGCTTAGAAAGGAAAGAAAGAACCATTTGGTAAAACGGCGGTTGCCACGTGTGGGAGCGATGACAGAAGACAATGTGACAAGCTAAACGAATGCATTGGAAAATCAAGGAAATATAGCGCTATGTCAATGAAAGCGGATGAAAAAACCTACTTCCTGACTGCCTTCCTCAGGTCTGGCAACACGACAGGATCCCCGGTGTTGGTTGTCGTCGTGCGAGGAGATGTCCTGGTGGAAGTGGTGTCACCGGCAATGGGGGCACCTTTGTTCAACCGAGCAGAAACACGGGTTGGCGTTGGCGCCTGTTTCTTCGTAACTGCTCGTCCACTAGCTATCAGCTCGCTGCACATATGAGATGGAGTGAAAAAAAGGTGGCAATTGTTAGTCAGCAATCTCGTTGCCGCGTTTGACAGAACACAAGTGCAAAAAAGAGGATGAGTCTGTTCGAAGAAAATAGACAAAGCAAAAAACTAAGATGAAAGTCGAACCTCTTCCTGGCAGCTACAGGGTCGGTCCTAGACCTCTTGGCAGCAGAACCCTGCCCAACACCCTCTGGAGCCATCCCCCTCTTTGATGGCAAAACCCCCTCGCCTCTCATAGCTGTGTGTTGTTTGACTTTATCAGGTTGGGGGACATCTGTTGCATCCTTGCCCTTGTTACCACCTGCGCGAACTTTAGCATGTTCATCATCATCCGTGTCCTCTTGCACATTATCCATAACATCGCCGTCATCCTTGCTGAGACCAGCGTCTCCACCTAATTCATCTTGTGTGTCAGCAAGCTCCTGGGAACTGTTGTAGTCATACCGGCCATGGCAACTGGTTGGCCGGTGTGTACGTTCTGGGACAAATGAAGTGAATTGCCTCGCAACCGCATCGCTGTCAGAGCCACTAAGGGACGTCCACCCCTCAACCAACTTCCCGAGCAAGCCGGTCATTCCAGATGCAAACTGCCCTATTAGCTGCTCAACAAGTGCCCTCGCCTGTACACGAAACAAAAAGGCATCAATGACCACCCCGTATTGCAATCACTTGCACGACATCGAAAAATACTCCACGGCAACCCATAGATGTAGATCTTTTTGATTACCTCGGCAGGGAAAGACGGAGCTGAGTGCACGTCCATCCACTTCCCAAAGTTTTGAGGACCCCCAAACACGCTGTAGTCCATAGCATGCTTGGCCATCAGCTGGAGAGAACAAAAAAAATAGCTACGATATAAGAGAGAGAATGCTGAACACTGACTAGTAGTTCATGTGTTGCAAAAAAGTAGAACTAACCTACAGTTTTCCATATTTGGTATCAGTTACCCTGTCTGCAGCAAGCACAGCCTTGACAGCATCGATAGTCCATGCAGAAACAGCAAACTTGTGCGTAGGCGGCGGGCCTCCTGTCCCAGTGAAATCCACGGTGGACAGATCAAGGCAGTCGACGTACATGAGCTGATGTACAACAATTTTAAAAAGAAAGAAAAATCAGTTGCGATCATGGTATTTTGCGAAAAAAACAAGATAATATATGTTCCTATGATCATCAAGTTGAGGTGCATGAAAAAAAGAAAAAAGAAGAAGTTGCCATCTGTATGTGCTAGTTGCCATCATAGTGTGGTGGCAGTTGCCATCATAGTATGATGGCAGTTGCCATATTGTCATGATGGCAGTTGCCATATTGTCATGATGGCAGTTGCCACATAATCAACATGGTAGTTGCCATCTTGTTATGATCAGGTTGCCATGCATGAATAAAAAGGTGTTAAAAAGAGTGTTCACAGAAAGGACCGGTAAAAAAATACCATTAAATGCAATCGAGAACCCTTCTGGTACACCTTGCTTGCGAATGCATCATGCAGGAAGTCGGCAATGAACTTGGAAAAAACATCAGAAAACACTGGCAGTGACTAGCTTGCACATGACATCGGAGCAAAAAAATTGAAGGAAAAATAATGTAGCAAAGATAGATCACTCACCAGGATGGGGAAGCATTTGTTGCTTGGGCGAAGAGAAGTGGTCAGCGCGAAAACGGCTGAGATGAGGTACATGAGTAGCTTCATCTTGAAAACATCTCCATGCGTCGTCATGGCCTCCAGCGAATCTGCCACTGCAGACGTGTTCGGCATGGATTCCAACCTAGGAAACAAACGGGGGAACAACGCTTCCTCTATCTCATTGCTGACCTCATACGGGACTTTGATATGTCCACGAGGCACACCCAAAGTGCAGAACATGGATTCCTCGTTCAGCGGTAGTCTTCCGCGTCCCGGAATCACGAATTCCCTGGAGGCGGGGTCGTAGATCTCACCAAGCCAATCGCATACAGGGTTGACAAGGTTCGTGCACCGGACAGCCATCATAGACTGCATACCCATCTCAGCAGCAGCCCCCTTCTGATCGTCGCTGAATTTGTCAGTCAACGCAGTCAGTCGTTCTTGGGAGGCTCTGTTGCGAATACGTTTCTTCTTCTGCAAAAAAACAGACGTAAAGTGATCAGTTGTTGCCATGTTTTTGCAAAAAAGAGATCAGTTTTTGCCGCGTTTTGCAATGTAAAGAAATTTTAGTTCGTGTCAGACGACTGCAAGCTGAAGGTGTCAACCATTAACATACAGCAGGAGGAAGGGGGGATGTATGAACATTTACCTCATCACCCTCTTTTCTCCGCCCAGTTGCGCGATTACGCTGTGGTGGATCCATGAAATCATCATCGTCGTTTTGACGATCGCCACGAGCCATTCTGCTGAGATGGGAACATACCAAATTGTCATGGTGGAAATGTAAAAAAAAAGAGGTCAGCAAAAACTTGCCACATGCAAAGCATATGTATGGCATCTGATACATTTGATATGCAAATTCGGTTGCCACATTATGCAACCAATTTGCCACACTGTCTTATATGCAGAATGGCAACAGACAGTGTGTTCACACTCTATTTGCCACCTGAATATACTATCCAGGTGGCAACAGGCACACTTTATGTGCATAGTGGTTGCCATCCAGTGCAGTTGGCTCGTGAATGTACATTGACTACCGATTGTGGCAACTATCACAGTGTGGTTACTATCAAATACCATTCGGAAAAACACTGGCCGCAATGAAAATAGCATGATTGTGGCACCTAACACAGGAATTCAGCAAAATCTTAGTTGCCACATGGAGAAAGAGCGTGTGTGTGGCAACTATCACATTACTTCAGCAAAATTATTTGCCACATGGAAGGGCGTGTGTGTGGCAACTATCACAGTCATTGAATGAAAAATAGTTGCCATGTGAGAAAGCTTACATGTGGCAACTAACACAGTCATTTCAGTAATTTGTTGCCGCAAGGGGAAACACGTTTGTAACAACTATCAAATTTGTTCAGGGAGTTAGTGGTCGCACAAACATGATAGTTAATGTAACTATCAAGTTCGCCTCATACTGCATTTTCAAAACCAAAGTAACTAGATCTAGGGTTCAATGGCAACTACCTCGACTTCAAATTCACCCTCAAAATTCTCCCACGAATTGACTGCAAACACAAAATCGAGCCAACGCGCATCAAAAACAACCCGGGAGACACCTGCTCAATCCATAGGCAAGACTAGTGCGTGCCTCCGAACAGGTAGAACCACGCCGACGATGCCGCCGCCGCGCCCGCGATGAAACTGACCAGTGCAACCAAAAGCAGCTAGCAGACGACTTCGGCGCCGACGGGAACGCCGACGCATCGACGAATCGCCTGAATCTCTACAAATCTCGATCGAGGAATCCAACAAGGAGGGAAGGGGAGGAAATGCAGGAAGGGATTGTGAGGGTTGCAATGAGCAGTACCTTCAACCCACAGGCGCTCCGGCGAGCCGCTCCGTTCCGGCGAGCACCACCGACGGTCCCGAACACCGTCGATTCTTCTGCCTCCGCCGTCGCCTTCTCCCCTCGCCTTCTCCTTCGATGGTTTGAAATGCGAGTAGGTTCTGCTAGTAACTGCGGTGCGGGTGAGTAAATGGAAGTGTGAGGGAGTGGGGGCAGAGGCGTGCGACTTGTTTGACGTCAACCGCGGTCGAAGCGTGGCGTGCGGGCGCATTGCAGTTCCACCGCACGACTCAGATGGCAACCGCTGACCGCGGGGTGGCAACCAACGTGCGGGCGAACCTCCTCGCACACCACACACGCGCCTCGTCCTACGTGGCGCAAAAAACCGCCGGTTTGTTCCAAGATTCGTGCACAGACCTGCCAATGGTGATGCTTGCGTGTGGTCGGGGTGGTGAACGCCCACACGTGTGGGCGTTAACATTTCCGTATTTCAATCTGCAAAAAATTAGTCCATATTTGTCTTGCTATAAACAAGACGTGTATATAAGTCGTGGACTCCAGAAAAAAGGAAATTAATTACCCCAAGAAAGAAACAAAGTAAATGTAAGAAATCATGTACAACAAGAACAGACGTGCCAACTAAAAAAACGGACACACATGCAGTTTTAGATTTCGGTGACCCTCCTTAGTACAGCAGTTGCAAATTTGTATGAGCTACGCCTTTATTTTTATATACATTTTTTCTACATATGAACATCTTATAAATGTTGGTTGAGAAAATAAAATGAGATGCATACCAGACATGCATGCTATTGTTTAGGGAAAATATGTGGATTAACAACATTGTCCTATTTTTTGAGTGAGATGATGATACCTCATACAACTTATAGTCTGGACGAAATACATCATTTAAAATAGACAAAATTTAAGAAAAAGCATTACTATGCGACACATGACAACAACTATAGAGTTTCCCCGTAGTGACAACTAACATTGAGATGTATCCTTCAGGAGTTGAGGGAGGATATTCAAAGCCTGCTAGCTAAATACTAGGAAGAGTGAACAAGCAAGAGGAAGCAGAATGATGGTAGATTTATCAAAACAAAAACGCGAGCCTGATGAGCGAGCATAGAAAATATTGTCGTCGAGCGTGGTGGAGTTTGCACAACAGGTCAAGTGGTGGAATAGAAAAAACTAGCCGCACCCACATGTAAAGCTGATGCAAATGGGCAAATTGCTGGCATGTAATTATTGATGTGAACTACTATAAAAACCAAATATAAGTTATAGAGTACGAAAATTTACAATGTATATATATTATGCTAATCTAACTACAAAGCAAACACCAATGTATTTTTCAAACATGTAGTCAAACAATGTAAGTAACAGTAATATTGCCGGTGAAATACACGTGACACAAGCTAACATTTTTTATCTTTAATGAAGTAAAAGTAATAATTCTAAATAGTATAGATTATGCTATTCGAAATAACGAATGAATATAAATTAGCAGTTTAAATATTATGATAAATGTGTAATGGTGTGTCTTTGCATCAAGTCTAATATAATAAGTTCTAAGGCGTGAATAAACGTAACAAAAGGAATGAAAAATCTAAGGTGTGGAGATGCACGGGTCACCCAACTAATTATTTTAGAAAAGCTATGCACGCTCAGTATGTTTTAGTTTACAAGAAAATAATTCAAAGGTGTAAATTAGTTCTATTAGAGAAGGTTGATCAACTAGATCGCCACCATTAAGGACAAGGTTAAACCTCTATCTATGGAATTTATAAATAGTTCCTTTCAAAAATATAGAAGTAAAAAGTGTCAGCAAAAGGTATGAATTAGTTATGTTGAAAAAGTTTGGTCAACGTCATCTCCACCATTGGGGCGAGGTTCCGGCTTTATCTACCGACAATTTTGAATAGTCATTTCTCAAATATAGATGTAAATAACTATAATGTTCGTTTAGGTAGCACAAGATATTAACATATTTGTTCACTAGAAAAGGAGGAAGGACTTATGCTTCTTGTTTTATTAGGACTAAACTATGTATATTAAATTTACAATATGTCCAACTCAGAAAACAAATTTAGAATATTCTTTTTTTGTAAAGATGCTCTTATTAAAAAGAGAATACATATCACACGCAAAACAAATAGTAGCTGTCTAGTAACTCCAACTGAACTTTGTAAAATTTCCTTACTTTACTGCGAGTGACCCTTTCCATCTGATCCAAAATTCTGAACGGTCTCTCTTCATAAGTTAAATCATTTGCCAACTCTACCTCAGCCATAGCAGTCCTTTTCTTAAGCAGGGATATACATCGTCTCAATTGTGAAACATGAAACACATTGTGCACATCTGCCAACTCAACGGGTAGTTCCAATTGATATGCAACAGTACCCACTCGAGACATAACCGGGAATGGACCAATAAATCTGGGGGCCAACTTTCCACGAGTCTGAAATCTCTTGACTCCTTTCATAGGAGTGACTCGGAGGTATACGTGTTCTCCAGGTTCAAAACTGATCTGTCAGTGCTTTGCATCATAATAAATTTTCTGTCGAGATTTGGCCAATTGCAACCTGTCTCGGATTTCCTTAACTTGTTTCTCAGCTTCCATCATGAGATCTGTTCCGAAGATACGGCTATCTCTAGTTTGAGACCAATTTAAAGGAGTGCGACACTTACGGCCATACAGAGCTTCATATGGTGACATCTTTAGACTGGTCTGGAAGTTGTTGTTATAAGAAAACTCGGCATATGACAAGCAGTCTTCCCATTTAGGTCCTTGGGCTAAAGCACAGGCTCACAAAATATCTTTGAGTATTTGATTTACCCATTCTGTCTGTCCATCCGTCTGAGGATGATAAGTAGTACTATATTTCAGTGCTGTCCCCAAGGCTTGATGGAGGCGTGACCAAAAAGCGGAGGTAAACAGGGAACCTCGGTCATAAGTGATGGTTCGGGGTACTCCATGTAGACTGAGTATTCTGGATACATACAGCTGTGCAAGTTGATCCGCCTTGTATCTGGTGCTGATCGGAATGAAGTGAGCGACCTTGGTTAGGGTGTCGACTATGACCCATATTGCATCATTGCCTCACTGAGTGTTAGGTAATCCCATAATGAAATCCATACAAACATCATCCCATTTCCATTGTGAAACCGACAGCGGTTGGAGGAGTCCGACTGCCTTCTGATGCTCTGCCTTCACCTTGTTGCATATGTCACAACAGGCTACAAAATAGGCAATGTCTTTCTTCATTCCATCCCAGCAGAATATTTGTCTAAGGTACTCATACATTTTCGTACCTCCCGGGTGAATGGAATATGAGGACTCGTGTGCTTCTGATAGAATTTTCTTCCTTAAGTCCGGTTGATTGGGTACACAAATCCGTCCACGGAATCGGAGGGTACCGAATTTGTCCTTGGAGAAATCTGGGGCCTGCTCTGCTATCTGGCCATTGGCACGTCTTTGCAGCTCGGCGTCAGCTGGCTGGGCCTTGCGGATTTCTATCTCCAGTGTGGGGGTAACTTCCAAAATATTAGCGAGGCCAGCATCCACTATGACAAGGTTGAGCTTAGCGAGCTCCTCTTGGAGTTCGATCGGCAAGGATCTCAATATGACATTTAAGCTGACAGGCTTTCGACTGAGTGCATCGGCAACTACGTTGGCCTTGCCCGGGTTGTAATTTATTCCAAGGTCATAATCCTTGACCAACTCTAGCCATCTTTGCTGACAGAGGTTTAAATCTGGCTGAGTGAAGATGTATTTGAGAATTTTGTGGTCTGTAAAAATTTGGCACCTTTTTCCAATGAGGTAGTGTCTCCAAATTTTTAGCGCATGAACCATCGCAGCCAATTGCAAATCATGAGTAGGATAATTTCCCTCATGGGGTCGTAGCTGTCGCGATGCATATGCTACTACCTTGCTGTCTTTCATAAGCACGCAACCAATGCCTTGCCTGGAGGCGTCACAATACACATCAAAACTGCGATGAAGAAAGCAGGGGCATTGGTGAGACCAAAGGACATCACGGTATATTCATAAAGACCGTACCGAGTAGTGAACGCGGTCTTAGGAATATCCTCCTTTTTAATATTGAGCTGATGATATCCGGTCCGTAAATCGATCTTAGAGAATACTTTAGCTCCACTGAGCTGATCAAACAGACCATCAATCCTTGGCAGCGGATATTTATTTTTGATGGTGACCTCATTTAGCTGGCGGTAATCTACACACATGCGGAGACTTCCATCCTTTTTATCGACGAAAATAGCAGGTGATCCCCATGGCGAAGAGCTAGGATGAATATATCCTTTCTGGAGCAATTCATCAAGCTGTTTCTTTAGCTCCACTAATTCTGATGAGGGCATCCGGTAGTACTTCTTGTATAACGGTCCAGTCCCGGGCACAAGATCTATTGCAAATTCCAGTTCCCGATCTAGTGGCATGCCTGGCAGTTCTTCTGGAAATACATCAGGGTACTCGCTGACCACAGGAATAAATTCCAATTCAGCCACAGCGGTGCAAACCAATTCTTGCTTGGGTATATTCTTGCGAGCGTAGAATTTGGTAGTCTGCCCACTCAGACTGGTCAAAGTGACTTCTCGGGTTGCGCAGTTTATGCAAACTTGATATTTGGTCAACCAATTCATACCCAATATAATATCCAACTTTTCAGACTCAATGATTATTAGAGAGGTTGGATAGTAGACTCCGTTGATATTGATTTCCAGATCACAGCATACCAGATTACTCTTGATTATAGATCCCGGGGTTTGTACCAGCATATTTTTGCCCAAAAGCGTACAAGGAAATTTGTTTTGGCCAGAAAAACTCTGAGAAATAAAAGAATGGGAAGCCCCAGAGTCAAATAAAATTATGGCAGGTATGTCATTAACAGAAAACATACCAATGACGACTTCTGGCTTCTCTTGGGCTTCACCGGCGGAGATATGATGTACGTGCCCAGTGAAGTTTTGCTGGGTCGGCCATGACTCCATAAAGTTGACTTGTGGCCTGATTAGGGCATTCGCCTTGTTGTTCCTGGAATAATGTCCGTTCTGCCCACAATTGAAGCAAGAATTATTGCGCAGACGCTCTTCATGTATTGGGTTGGTCACGACATTCTTGACTTGAGTGGTGGTCTTGTTAACATTCTGCTGTCAATTTGGCTTGTATTCCACCTGAGTCTGCTACCAGGTACGAGCCTATAATCTTGTGCTCCCGTTCAGCAATGGAAGCCTTATTCACCATTGTTTGGAAATCTGGGAAATCAAGCATATTGAGAGTATACAGGAGTTGCGGATTTAAGCCTCCAAGAAATCTGTCAATTTTCCTTTCTTCAGTGCCCACGTCATAAAGAGAGTAACGGGCCAGATGATTGAATTTTTGCAAATATTCACCCACAGACTGATTTCCTTGGACGAGTGCGAGAAATTCTCGCTGCTTGGTCCTCATAACTCCAGTAGGGATATGATATTTTCGGAACTGATCCTTAAACTTTTCCCTGGTGATTTCCTCATCAACAGGCCACATGGCTTTTGTATTTTCCCACCATATGGCAGCTCTGCCTTCAAGGTAATTAATGAGTTGCAAATGGAACTTTATCATTTTCTACAGTACGTGCAATCTCAAGCTCAATGGCGCACAACCAATCGTCTACATCCAATGGGTCAACAATCTGACTGAAACTGGGTGGCTTGGTCCTTTGAAAATCTGACAGCTTTGAGTGATGATCGTTCTGATTTCCATTTTGTCCAACTATAGCTTGCACACTTCTAAATATTTCAATCATATCATTGTTCCTTCTTTCCTCAAACTTACGCAGAATTTGCTCGGTGGAGGGCGGATTTGGCGGTGGAGGCGGTGGTGGAACATACGGTTCGGGAGAATGTCCTCCCTGTCGTGCGGAACGACGAACAGGAGTTCCCTCACGAACATTGCTACTGCTGCCTCCCCGCGTCATCCTATTGTGGATTTTTCCCAAGACAACGCAATCGAGATGAGAAACATCCAAGAATAAATTTGGGGAAATGCCAACAACAAATCCCGGAAGAAAACAAAAGAGCGAAGAAAATACGGTGAATAAAGTCCCAACATAATTATACATTGACTCATAAATGAAAGATAAACAACATTCCAAGTTCAACTACTTTCATACATGCAACGAAACCTCATGACTTGTACGACTACATCCGTACATCATCTGGACGACTGCGAATACTCAAAGATACTACTGCTCTGCTGGTGCTGCGGTGTCCTCCCCTGAAGCGGTCTTGTATCCTGAACTGACGTGGTTAACAGAAACCTCCGGGTTAAAGGTAACACGACGATGCTGCCTCGAGGGCTCTCCCTCAGGGGCAGGGGTAGGATGAAGAATCGGGGCTACAGGAGTAGTGAGAAGTGAAACATACTTGGCAGGAGTACTGAGAGGGTTCACGGCCGAGACGCCCGTATTACTCGGAGGAGTAACCGGTCAAATAGGGGGACTAGAATTGGCTGGAATATAAGGGGTAAATCCCAGATAAGATGGAGTAGTGGCAGATCTAGTAGTGACTAAAGCAGCGACTAAAGCAGTACGGGCACGAGTCAGCTCTCGAGCCAGCTCGTGGATCATAAGATAGCTAGCAGTGACATGACGAGCAAGGTGGCTAGCAACACTATCGGACTCCGGATCAATGATAGGGAAACGGACACGACCATTGTCGTGCAGAGAAGGGTAGTAATAGAAACCTGGGTGGTTCTGCATTCGGACCTCGTTGTAGCAAAGCTCAACAAGGACCTCGAATGCAGCAAACTGGACAGCCTGAGAAGTGGTGGAGGCATAACCGCTCCGAGAAGTACGAATGTAAGAGCTAGAATTGGAACTAGTGCGCAAAGTGACCACTGTGTGATACTCATACACTGAATCAGCTAGATGCTCCTGGTACACATGATAGACAGGGTCGTCTCCGAGAGGGTACAACCGACGCCACACGTTGCAAAGGAGGTGCGGTGACGTGTATGGCATCAGCTGCAATTGGCACGGATACGGAACCAGAGCCATCTACACTCACAACCATTAGCAGGTTAGCATAAAAAAATATAAACCAAATTCATGCAATGCAACAACCAGCTAAAATTGCTACCGGCACTCAACTTAAACTCGTATCTAACGTCCAGTTAACACGTCGTAGTCTAGCGTGGCCTACAATCAACGCGGCTCTGATACCAAGCGTTGAGGCACCCCGGCTCAGAGCGACCGGTTTACCATGCAGTGCCGGCCCAGAGACCATGTCTTCTGGCAAGAGACAACATTTTGTTATAGAAAACAACCGCTTTATTGATGCTAGCAGACCAGAGTTTATATTACAATAGCTGTCGAGGCCAAGCGGCACACCCGGTGCGGCTGAACAATATGTACATTATTTAGAGTATATAAAGGGGCCTCGATCAGAACAACTACGCGGCAGCGGAATAACGTCGTAGCGGAAGCTCCATATCACAGGGACACCGATGTGGACACGATCTAGACTCGAGCAGCGCTCCTCTCCAACGAGACTTTCCTGAAATCTGGCATGACACGCCAGGTCAGTACATTGAATGTACTTGCAAGCTCACAACAGGCATAATCATAATGTCAAACAATATCATGATACTTAAACAATTAATAATAATGCAACACTATATGTCCAATATGTTGTGATCATGCTCGAACGTCCCTCAGGACAACTTACCAACAGTGATCATTCTTGGATCACAAACAAACCACCAACATCGTCTTAACAAGAGTAACTCGTGATCCTTACGGCGATCATAACCGCGACCAATATCTAGTCCGAACATCTCGATGGCCTTTCTGCCATCTTCAACAATGTAAAGTTCATAGCTTAGTGTGCAAATTTTATTAAACGTTGACTCATGGTGGGACCTACTACGAGGTGTCCGTGACCGTGGACTCGGCTATCGATAGATTATACACTCTGCATAGGTAGCACACTGTACCCACACCACGGAACCCATGGCCTCGCACTCCCATTCGGGTGGACCAACGGCATTCCGACAAAACCCTTCCATTGCCATGACACTCTCCCAGCCACTCCGACCCAATCCCCAACGGGCTAGTCCTGGCTGGCCCCGTGTCTACCAAACACACACCGACCACCGTCGTGGCCAAAACGATCCCACCCAGGGACCCGGTACCATAATCTCAACAAAGGGTACACAAGGTTATGCCTGCTTACCGGGCCAAGGTAAGCACGGCGTAACCTTCCCTAGTTGGAGGCAGCGACCAGACGCAATGTCAATGGACCGAATCAAGGCCTTCCCGCGAAGGCAAATGTGGTTGCACTGGGAAAAACTCGATTCAGCGGCACCATGACCCAGTCAATGATATATTCAAGTTAAGTTATATTCAGGTTCAACTTAAAATGAAAATGACCAGTGTCATAGCATGCCATGAAATGCAAAACTACACATGCATCACTTAATAACGAAAATGACCGATGTCAACCATATTCACACTAAGCATAAACATCAGCAACTTATATTACTTTGCTAGTCAAGGTAACTCACATTTTAACCAAAATATTTTGCAGCAAGTTTTATTATTTTCTCATGCAAGAAAATAACTTCGATTAAATTCTTACATGCATAGCAAAGATTATACCACCAACACATCCTAATTTCTTTACCAACCAAGTTAAGTTCAAACATTCTGCAAGTCAAATAAAATGACTAAACAAGTGCTTAACAGAATACTTTCTATCGAATTTTTACCATTTTATTTATGCAAGAACATAACTTTAAATAATTACTAACATGCATAACAACAATTATCTATATCATCCCCACAAATAGATCTTAGCTTTGCTTTACCAACTAAGCTAGTTTCCACATACTGTAAATTCAAGAATAATAAGTAACAAACACTTAACAGAATATAAGTAACACAATAGTTATTTAAATGCATGGATTAATCATTTCATTCAAGTAAGAAAATCATAAATATTGAAATGACACCATGAAAATGTTGCTGTGGCTTGCCTCAGTGCAGATGAGGTTCACAAGCCTTCTGGTGATCCTCAAGACAAGCCTCACCCTCTGAAAATAATTATAAAGACAGAAAACATCAAGAACACTTCTGAAAATCACCAGAAATTCTAAACAGCTTAGAAAAAATCTCATCTTTGGTGAGCTGCTAGATTTCTTTGCAAAGAACAAGATGCAAAAAGAATCAATTCATTTGGACTTATGGTTGAAGATTTATGGCTGTTTGAAGTGTTCTCTAAATTCAAATTAATTTGAATATATGTAAAAAGACTGGGGGGTGACGTCGAAGGCGTAAAGCCCAGGGGTGCCACCACTCGTACCGCTTCGCGCGCGTATAGAGTGGCTGACTAGCGGGCCCCGCTAGTCAGGTGAGAAGGAGGGGGAGAAGGAAACAGAGGGAGTCGAAGCTCCGCCAGAGCTCTCGCCGGCGACGAGGACTCCTTGGCCAAAACAAGAGGGAGGTATGGGAAGAGGGGACGGAGGCGCACCTGCCCATACCCATAGCGTAGCTAGGGGTGGTCGGACGGCGTCGGAATCATCCTCGCAAGCGGCGGCAGAACACGGTGGTCGCTGGAGATTAAGAAGACGGCGAGTAGAGGCAACTCCAGGGGCTCTAGAGGGGCGGGATGGCTTCATCGGAGAGGGACGGAGGCCCTGGAAAGGTCGCCCTGGCCTGGGAGGGGCTGGAGCTACCGCGGCGACCAGAGGGGATCGCCGGTGAGCTCGAGCTCGGGGACGGCGGCCCGTGGCCTGCCCGGCCGGGCTACGGCTTCCTACTCGCTTATGGGGTGTGTGGGAGTGCTGGATGGTGCTCAAGGAGGCTGGGGGCGGCTCTATTTGTAGGCGAGCGGTGAGGGGGGTCGGGCTACGTCGGTGGACACCTGTTCACGGCGCCCGACGACGAGCGGCGTCAGTGAGAGGGGGAGAAGGCGACGCAGCTCACGCGACAACTGTTGGTGGACGGAGACGAGCACAAGAGCAAGGAGAAGGCGACGAGCACAGTGCACACTGCACTGTTGGGTTGGCCGGACCATGCACGTGCTCGCTGCGATGAGCTCGGGCATCGACGAGCGCCAGAGGGGAGTTAAGGGAGTTGAGACGAAGATGGTGGTGAAGTTTGGCACGCTACGACAGTCGGGGAAGCGAGCACGCGCGAAACAGAACGCTCGGCAGCACTCAGAGCGCGTCGACATGCATGCCAGCACCCCTGGACAAACGCGGTCACCACGTGGACTATGACATCAGGCCGAGCTAAGCGTAAACTTCATGCCTAGCGTGTTGTTCGTGGTAGATTGAGATGTTACCATGCTTTGGTTTGGATCCAGGTGCAGAAGAGAAGTTTTTACATGCCAGGTAAGTTTCTGGTCAGTAACTTTGAGAGGGTACTGAGGTCAAAAGGCTGGGAGTTAGAGGCTGTGCTTTGGAGGTTAGCCAAGAGTTACTAAGGTGAAAATGCACAAGAAAACCCAGGCACAATGGAGCAAGTAAAATGGTAGTTGTTGTAGAAACCACCATTTCTGTCCAGAATAGAAAATATTTTCTGTAGCAAAAATATTCCAAAAAGGGATGAAATATTTTTGCTCAGGAAGGTGCCCTAGGGTTTAATGAATATTTGTGAATTATCTCAGATTTTTCTGGGCCATAAAAATTGGGGTTGCTTTGGAGCATACTGATCTGGCTAGGGTTTTTGAGAGAAAAAATGAATATTTTTCATTTAAGAAAAATATTCCGAAGATTATTTTGAGGTGGATCCGAAGGGGAATGATGCTTAGGGAGGGAAATGAAGCACTTGGGTGAAAGCCAAGGGTACCCAAGTGTTTAAATCCATATGAAAAGATTCTAAAACTCCAAGTTTCAAATTGAATCCAAATGAAAATTAAGCAAATGAGAGAGGGCAAAAACCAGGCTGTCATAGGGACCCACTAGATGTCAAGTCTACTAGACCCATATCGTAGGCCTGACGGTATAGCTTCTGCCTGTTTTCACGCCATGCCAGCGCATGGGTAACTTCACTTAATCCCGTGAACCATCGCGCCTCCGACGACCTTCGCCTCCCTCGCACGTGTCGCGCCCTTTGAGACTTCGACCGGCTATAAATGAGAATTTTTTTGCCTACTCCACATGCATGATACTCCCTCTGGTCCTTTTTACATCCCTCAACTGTTTGCAAAGTGCTTGACCAAATTTATACTAAAAATATCAATATCTACAATACTGATTATAATGAGTATAAGAACTACATTTTATAATGAGTATAAAAATATTGATTTGACATTGTGAATGTTGATACATTTTTCTATAAGTTTGGTCAAAGTAGAGGTACATTGACTTCAGACAAAACTTAAATGCACAATGCAGACTAGTTCCTCCGTCCAGGTGCGTGCCATGTCCTATCTTGTCATCACAACAAGCTATTAGAGTACTACTACCTCCCTTCTAGTTTAAAGGGCTCGATTCAAAAATTTCACCTACTCTTAGCAAGATAGAGGTGGTGGAATAGTTTTTGTAGTCTGCAAAAGTACTCAACTAATGATGTCGTTCTTCACAAAAAATGTGTTTACCAATGCATGCATGAACACTAGTTACTCTAACCCCCCTTTCTTCTTTAATTCTTTGCCACATCAGCATGTTTTTTACTCCCGTGTGCATGATACCAGCTAAGATACCACCATTATGGCCAGCCATAATCATCGCATGCAATAATTTAGTGCACCTTGAAATATGAACATGTGTGGGGAGTGTATGTTTATAATGACTTGAGACTATACATAGCCCGGCATGCAAGATGAGACTTATTATGCAGCGTTCCCCATACCTGCAGGAAGCCCGTTCGTCTCCAAATCTTTTCCTCTCCATGTGTGGAAACAATATGCCTCCCAGACACTCCTTCTCCCTCCGGCGGTCCCACACTCCACCCCGTGTGGAAAAAATCTGCATGCATGAGTCTCCTCCCCCCGCGCTCGTCCAATCCGTTGTGACCAGCAATATTTCCACCCCTTCCCTCCCCCGTAATTTACTCCAACAAATATGCCCATGTAGCTGTTACGTTAATCACGCAACATATCTTCCGGGACGCTGCTTCAGTTACTTAACTGTAGGTGCATTGGGTCACTGACATATGGGCCCAACAGGGGTCTAGCCCACATGTCAGTGATACAATTGGACCTGCAGTTAAGTCAGTGCAGCTCAGTCTATATCTTACGTAGGTGTGCCATTGCTCGCTATAAATACTGCACCTCCCATGGCATTCGTAAGAACGCTCACGTTCATCGCTATTTCCTCCCCCTCCATCTCACGTCGACCACCATGGCATCGCCCCTCCCAAGCCCTAGGCGCCACTCGCTGCACCGCCTGGACCGTCACGCGTCGTCGTTCCGTTCCTCGCTGCAACTAGTCGAGGAGGAAGCATCGATGTTCCACTCCTCACCGCGACGCATCGAGGTGCACGCATCGGCGTTCCCAATCTCGCCAGCACGCGCGTCGGAGTTCACGTCGGGTCCCCGCTACGTGGAGAAAACCGCGCCGCCCGCCGAGCCCTCCCAGCCTTGAGGAGCTTTGGAAAGAAATGGATGTCGCCATGTGGGAGGCTTTGCCATCGGCAGAGAAAGCCAAAATAGAGGCGGAGAAGAAGGCCGAGGAAGAGAAGCGCGCCACGGGGCAAGCTGTCTGGCAGGTCTATGTCGCGTCTGAGAGAGTCAGGCAATTGGCTCTTTGGCAGAAGGCTCGTGCAAGGGCCGTGAGGGTGCAGAGGACGCCTGTGCCAAAGCCCTGAGTGCAGTCGTGCCCACGTGCCTCATCTATGCTTGGCGGTACGTGGACCGGCTGCACACTTCCAGCGAGGAGGAGTACCTGTTGGCGCCGGATCACCACACCGGTGAGATCGCACTCGCCCACCTGCAAGCCGCCAATCAGCACCTCACGAGTTGCGAGGCTGAGGAAGAGGCATTGTGTCGGTGCGCTGGGTAACGGCCGCGCACCAGGGCACTCGTGGCGCGCCGCAAGCGCTCCTGCGAGCGCCGTGGCTTTTAGTAGAAGTATAATTTTTGTTTCGTAAGGCAATCTCATTAGTTTTGGGATGCAAATGATAAATCCCGAATGTTCAGGAATTATTAGCGTCCTTAATTAAGTATGTAAAAGGGAAAGTTTGGAAACCTCGTGTATTCGTACGCATTTTGTAAGTACGTGCATATAGCACAAACTTTACTATATACTATCGCACTACTACTAGTACCTCCGTCCAGGTGAATAAGTCACCTTTGGTTGTGTACGGTGACCAAGAAGGAGGGAAGACTTATACACCTAGACGGAGGGAGTACTACTATTACTTATGTACGTGCAAATGCACGTTTTAACATTACGATGCGGTTTTTGTAAAAGTAGAAAAACAACACTAGTCAAGCTTGTGAAATGATTCAATGCAAAACAAATGCAAAAATGCTCGTTTGATTGTTTACTTTTAGCTTCCTTCTCTGTGGTTATTTCTCGGTTGTACTTTGTATGGAGTATCTCATGGTCGGAAAGGCATGCAAATTCCCAAACCGCTTCCTACACCCTGTATCGAATTTTTTGCCTAACAAGTTGTGCCATGCAATTGGAATTCCAACTTGAGTAGTACTACTACTAGTGGGAGTACCAGGGGCCAGTTCTTTTAGGCTTCTAGATTTGTAATCCCATAACTACTACCTCCGTCCTAGTTTATTGGTCACCATTGTAATCTGTGTCAAATTTTGATCATAAATTTAACTAATGAAATGTTAGTGCATGTCACATGCACTAACATTTTATGAGTTAAATCTTTGGTCAAAATTTAGCACAAATTACAATGGTGACGAATAAACCAGGGCAGAGGTACTAGTAGTAGTTTAGAAGCCCAAATAAATGAGTGAGGCGCCTTAATGTTACTCTCCACTGTGACTAGTCTTATGGGAAAAGCTGGGGAAGCCGCTAAAAGAACTGGCCCTAGGAGTAGTAGCTAGGGATCGAGTGTGCGAGATGAACCGGAGAAAGTAAATGTAGAGAGATGAAATGCAAAAAAGACGGAGAGATGTGATGGTTGCTTGTCCGTTTATTTTACCAGGACACTTATTACTGGGAGTGGTTGGGTTTTGTGATATGACGACTTTACTGCCGCGCCACGAGTAGGGTGAGACTCCCGTGCAGTGCTGCCCTCTACACTAGTACTACATCGGTCGTGGTTTATCCCCCATTGAATTTGACTGAAGAGTTAACTGACAAAATGTTAGTGCATGTCAACAAAACAATATCGTTGGATTCTTATTTGAACATAGTTTTCAATGATATAATTTTAGGTGACATGCATTATCATTTATCGTACTATATATAATGTTAGCTCAATTTTTGGTCGTACTAATCTATAGTAAGGTGCACGTGCGTTGCACGGAAGAGTGAAACGCATTAATCAGGGAGTTGTTTATTTTGACAAAGGATGTGGGAGTCATCTCATGTGTAACGGGTATCGATAGGTTTCTTCGAATATTATTTCATCTCTAGAGCTCACAAACATCCGGGTGAAATAGATAAAAAAAGTATCTTTTGCAAACAAAAGCATTCAACTGTTCAACCTGCATCCAAAACTTGTGAAGAAATAACTCTTATTGTGCTTTGCAAGAAATGATCTTCAAGAATTAGTTTTTGAGTATCCATTGTTATACATGTTGGCTACATATGACATTGCACTTTCTTATAGTCAACAGTTGGCTATACTATTTAAGTATTAACCATCCCCTTATACACCTAGACGGAGGGATTAAATCAGGATGACTTGGAAGGGGGCAGAGGATATGTAAGAAATGGTTCATCATAAGTCTTTCACCAGTACTGTAGTAAAAATTCATACATGGAGGATTCTAGACTAAACCATAAATGGATACCCTTTTATTCACGCGCGATACTCCAATAGAGCAAGATCATGCATGGAAGTCTCCACATGCTTAGACAGCGGATTACATTGAGCGAAGACTAATGATCAACATGTAACTTGGTAATGCAGATGTCCAGGTGAACCTCCTTGGAGTCCCCTTGCACATTGTTGGTGGTCAAATAATACCGTGCGTCTTCCATGTCCACATCGGCGGGAAGGTCCCTGCTCGGCAGAGTCCAAGTCAGCTTGACGTAGCCAGTGTCGCCGCCCACGTACCTCCGAGGGTTAGTAATAGTGAGCACGCACCCGTACATCGGCCTCGTGTCAGTGTCAGCGTCAGCGGCTTGCCCCTAACGCACACTACAGAGATTGGGCGACAGCCTGCGCAGGCCTCGTCGGTGCCCACGATCAAGAGGAAGACGCTGCCGTCCTCCTCCGAGACTAGCAGGCAGCGGTGATCCTCCAGCGACTCCGACACGGTGAACGGGTAGCACGTCTCGTACTTGATGTTCTTCGCCAAGGGCCAGTAGTGATCACCGCACGCCTGCATGAGGTGATGCACGATGTCCGCCGGCGAGCCCCAAAACGGCACCGGGCACTCATAGCAGTAGACGAAGGGCTCCTTGGAGGCATCGACCAGGCCGTCCATGAAACAGGAGAGGCTGTAGGGGACGTTGCGCTAGTTGAATATATGAGCAAGTTACTACGAGATTTAGTCTGAATAAGCACAAAATAAATCATGACGGCTATAACAGAGATTAAACTAATCATGCGGACTAGCATAGTAGATGAATAGATCGAATCTAGGACACAGACAAGAAACATGAATTCTACCATGATTTTGAACAGGAAGGACAGAAACACATACGGTGCAACGGGAGCATCACCATTGGCGTTGAGGTTGTCGCCCATGTCGTTGAGGAAGAGGTTTCCGAGGTCGGGGAAGAAGTCGTCGTCGGTGAAGTCATCGCTGCTAGCAGTCGCGAGAGTGCGCTCCCCAAATTTCAATAGCGCCCGCCGAATGGAGCGCAGGAGAGAGTGGCTGTTTGGCACGTTGCGGCCGCCGAATGGAGCGCATGAGTAGCCCATGAAGCAGTAGATGGTACTCCTCCCTAGTCTCTATTCTTATCTCTATCTCTACTACTCTTCTTTGTTTTTTATAATATACTAGTTGTAGTTGTCAAATCGAATAGTACTGCGCCGTCCACTGCACGCCCGGCTGAACACGCCTCCTCGCCTCCATCAAACCCCTCCGTTAAACCCGCATGCAAACCGAGAAACCTACTCCGGCCCGCAGGAGGAAATTTGCCGGTTGCCGTTGGCTATAAAATTTGCCGGAAACCATAATAGAGTCATGTCCAATCCATTTGAGTTAATTGCGTGTATGATTCTCCCTCTATAAAATGTTAATTGCATCCTTAATCTTGTATTCTAAGTACTCTGTGGGTTCCACTATCAGTACAGTGTACATGACTTGCAGGCTGGCTACCGATTTGTACAAAAAGTTAAAAAGAAACAAATCCATCCTTAATCTTGTATTCTAAGTACTTTGTGGGTTCCACTGCCAGTACAGTAGAGAAAGAAGTATATATTAAAAATAATATAAAAAGCTAAAGTTTAGGATAGAATTCAAACTCCGGTCATCCCGCTGCGAGCATCCGGCCCGGACCAGTACACTAGGTGTTGGTTGTGGAGAATGCAAAAGATAAACCTTTATAACAATGAGCCCATCCATTGCAACGGATCCAAAGTAGAATAATACATATTCACAAATTTGAAAGAAAATAGTTTACTTTTGATATACATATCACTAAAAATATCTTACGTTTCACTCCAAATATATTCTTTGGGCTATTTTGATGAAGTAAGGGAGGAATGTGGTTGGTTTCAAGATACTAAGGGGTTTTGTGTAAACTGGAGCAGAGAAGTGGGAATTGTTGCAAAAGTCCACAACTTACATCACAACTGTTAGATGCAGATCTAATGGTCAGAAATGGCGGATGGCAGACACACCATCAACACCAACTGAGTCTTTTATAGGAGTAGGAGTAGAGAAAAAACCGAGTTGGTGATGATGGTGTGCCTGCCATCTTATAATATAGACTGTCCGATCTATATCTGACGGATAGAAAGCAAACTATGAAAATTTTACAAAAGATACCCACACGTCTCTCCACATTTATAGATAAGGCCTTGCCTCGTTCATCCTTATCTCCCACAACCTCATTGGTGAGAAATTACAAAAGAAAGTCTCTGGAACAATCTGGCATGGTGGCCGCTGCCGGCGCCGTCCATCCCCATGCCTCCGCCCAGTCCGACCACCAGTCACCACCACACACCACTCCTCCTCACCTCTATCAACTTTCTCGACATATCATTTTTCTGATGAAATGGTCGACATACCATTTCCTAATAAAATTCTCAAGATATCATTAGTTTTTACACATGGATTACTCCTGCATGGGTCAATCACAATAGGTGTTTTGTAAAAAAATGCATCTTGTTGTTCCGTGCAATGCACGGGCATCTTGCTATTTTTTGCATATAATTCCAAACACCACGTAGACACGGTATTTCACCATTTTACAACTATGTTATTATCATTGTTAGTGGTCAGCCGGTGCAAGTTATAGCCCCGGGTGTTTTAACCTTTTTTTAGTAATGATAGCCGGCGATTGTTCGGCAAGAGCTCAATCCTGGCGAATCCCATGTAACCGTCAGATTTCCATCCGACGGTGGCCTGTTTTTAAGCCATAGTATTTGACAAAACCGCCACCCTTACACACGTACTGTAACTACGTCGCGGGCATTTGCAACTGCCATGTCTCCCAGCGAACGTTTGTTGGGGATTGGAGTTAGCAGCGATGGCGGTTTGTAGTCGTTCCATGCTCGGGCATTGAAGTTTGTAACTATTTTAGATTAGAATATACTACTCCACTACTACTCTACTCAAGAAAGTTAGGGCATAGTAGTAGGTACTGTAGGGAGTACCAGTACTGTGATCACTCAAGCAAGTTGTCTGACTTTGACATGACCCTACGTTGCTGGTATGTGTCTCGTAAGTCAAGCGGCGTGTTGTAGTCATCATCACCTGTCCACTTCCCGCAGCACATATTTGCTTCTCCATCTTTGTCCGCTCTTCCATCCCCGCTAAGGCGCCTCCCCCCTCGTCCAATATTCCATCCCCGCTAAGGCGCTTCCCCCTCGTTCGAAATCCAAGCACTAACAATGGCAGAACCGAGCAGCGTCCGCCGAAAGAGTGGCTGGAATTTGCTCCCTAGAGAGGTAATCAAGCTCATTGTTTCGCGTGTGGACAATCTCAGTACCATGCTGCTCGCCGCGTGCTCGCCGGGGCTATACCGTTTACTCAAAGCCCTTAGGCCGGTGCTTTTTAAGCCAGCTCCTTGCTTGCTGATGCCTCCTGATCTTCAGAAATGGTGTGTCACGCAGCATGACGATCGTAGGGTGGCGAGCATCAACCCCCTTGACTGTGATCCGATCCCCGTCACCCTCAACTACATTAACGGTATGTATTGGGTCGGCATGAACATGTCTTGGATGGTGTTGGTCGACGCTCGTGGCAGCTGGATGCTCGTGGAGGTCTACACCCGATGATTGATCCCCCTTCCTTCGATTAGCACTGCACTACTTTGGCACCGCAGCCCAGAATACTCAGAATCTTACAGTAGCCAACATGATACCAAGTTTGATTTGCTCAAGGTTGTAATCTGCCAAGTGTCCACAAGATCTGCGAATTATAAAGACTTCAGGCTAATTGCATTCTTCAACAGCGGTCTCGCCTATCTGACAGGTCACTGCGGTAAGTGGATAAATCTGCACGTCCATCGCAGGATCATACATCCTCCATGGTTCTCTGATGTCATTGAACACAAGGGCTTCATTTATGCTGTAGACTCCTTCTATGGCTGGACGTATTGCTGGCCTACTCCAGTCATCACTACAAACGGCTGCTACAACACTATGTTATTTTCCTATGATATCATGATGGCTTTCCTATATTACTGTCAACATTTATTGAAAAAATATTCATGCTCATAACATGTTGTTCTTAAGATTGACTACATCAAGAGCCCTTTTTGATTTGACTCCAACTTTTTTTAGGGTTATTTGACTCCAACTTGATATGATGTTGTAGGCCACCTGGTGTCCCTACCACTACAGGAATCCAGTACTTTGCCGTCTGCCACGGCGGACGGCAAAGGCACGGACGGCTGACGGCAAAGATCTTTGCCGTCAGCGGCGGATGGCAAACAGTGACGGCAAAGACAGGGTCGGCAAACAGGTCCTTTGCCGTTTGCTTCTTATGGCGGACGGCAAAGAGCCCTTTGCCTACAGCGGCGGACGACAAAGAGGAGGGACGGCAAAATACTGCACGTTAGTCCGTTAGGCGGCTAATGGCGGCCTTTGCCGTCCGCCAGCAGACGGCAAATTTGAGCGCCTCTTTGCCGTCCGCCAGTTGACGTCAGCAATACGTTAACGCCCACTGTGTTTTGCCGTCTACCCGGCGGACTGCAAAGGCAAAGTCTTTGCCATCAGCTTAGCTTTGCCGTCCGCCACGGTAGGCAAATTTGCCAAATGGCCCATCCCTCAGGAAGCACAGGTGGGCGCCACGTGCCCCCTTTGCCGTCTGCCACCGACGGCAAAGGGGTCTTTGCCGTCTGCCACGGACGGCAAAGAGCCTGCACTGCCTCTTTTTTATTCTATTTTTCTTATATCCAACAATTATCACAACAAATATATCACAGCACATATATATCTATCACACAAATATCCAGCACATATATATCCAACATAATAAATATCCATCCATACATACATAGTAGGTTGCACATAGTTCCATCGACCCATACATATTACAATATGCAAAGTTTCATCATAGCAATCTAGTTTCATCATAGCAAGCGAGCATAATACAAGAATTGCATCAAAGGAAAAAACAAGCAATCCATCATAGGAAGCTGGCTTCCGTGAAGTGAATGAAACCTGCAAAATGACAAATAAGAAAGTTAGAAAAAGAAGACTAGAAGAAGAATTAGACTAGAAGAAAAAGAATAGAAGAAGAAGAATAGAAGAAGAAGAAGACTAGAAGAACAAGTATATGCCATTTATTAGCTAACTTAGGTGAAATGTATCGTTTATGAGCTAACCTAGGTGAAATGGGTAGTTTATGAGCTATCCTAGGTGAAATGGATCATTTTGGAGCTAAGTTAGGTGAAATGGGTCGTTTATGAGCTAACCTAGGTGAAATTGATCATTTTGGAGCTAACCTAGGTGAAATTGATCATTTTGGAGCTAACTTAGTTGAAATGGGTCGTTTATGAGCTAACTAAGGTGAAATGCCACGTTTTTGAGCTAACTAAGGTAAAATGGATCGTTATTGAGCTAACTTAGGTGAAATGGGTCATTTTGGAGCTAACCTAGGTGAAATGGGTCATTTTGGAGCTAACCTAGGTGAAATGGGTCATTTTAAAGCTAGCGTAGGTAAAATGGATCACTTAGGAGCTAATCTACGTAAAATGGGTCATTTTAGAGCTAACTTGGATAAATTGGATCACTTGTAAGCCAACTAAGGTAAAATGAGTCATTTTAGAGCTAACTTAGGTAAAATGGATCGTTTATGAGCTAACTAAGCTAATTATGCAATTTTTGACATAAGTAAGCTAAGTACATATCGTTTTAGAGCTAACTTACGTAAAATGGATGGTTTATGAGGTCAGTAAGCTTATTAAGTCATTTTGGAGGAAAAGAAGCTAACTCTAGGTCATTATGGTAAGCATAATGGAGGAAATAAAGCTAAGTCTATGTCGTTATGCATTTGTTAAGCAAAACACTAGACAAACTTACCGTGATCACGGAGGTGTAGGAGCAGGCTGGCTCACGCCGGTAGCTGGAGAAGGATCGTGCGATGCGTTTCTGGTGTTAAGCTGCACGAAAGATCATTTCCAATGTCTCATTAGCATTATGACACTCAAATGTTAAGACTAGCAAGTAATGTCCATTAAAATTAAACTCACCATGCTCCCAGGAGCAATCACTGGCATCGGCGGAGCAGTTTGACCGGACTTCTAGCACACAGATTGCACATTTGGTTTTCACAACAGAGTCATACTAGTTAGTAATGAGACTCAAATGTTAATACTAGCAAGTAATCTACAGAAGAAACTTACCACAAGGAGCTCGTACATGGCCCTTGCCTGCATGTCATTCCGTGCCCTCTCCTCCTCCAACATCTTTGTCGTCCTCTCCTCCAACTCTCGCTGCCTCTCCGCCGCCTCCGCCAGAAGTTTCTCCGTTCTATCTCTCTCACTCTGTATAGCAGCCTGCAACACCACTCACGTGACCATTTGTAATCATTGATGGAAGCGCACACAATGTAATGGAGAAAGATAGCTGAGTACGTATAAGTAACCTTGAAGGCGAGTTGGACTGGCCGTTCACGAAGCCTTATCTCAGGAGCGGAGCTCGACTGGCGCGCCTTGATCTCCGGGAGAGTGCTAGGACAACGGATAAGTCCATCTCCCATGGCTATGGAGCCATGGGACCTCCCGCCACCAGATATCATCAGCAACTCTGTATCAATGGGACCCTAGCTCGGGTTAATGTCCTCCCCTTTCCTCGCCTTCCCCTGATCTCTATATTGTATGAGCTTGTCGTGGGCGGAGATGTTGGTGAAGTTCTTTGGATCATCGAGGTCAGATGCAGAGAATGCCTTGACTTTATTGTAAGGGCCAGTGTGGGCCATGGCATACAGGTCGTACACCTCTGGCACCTTATCCGCCTTATTGTAGCGTGCCTGAAAGAGAGAAACAAAGTAAATTAGTAATTAAAGGGCTTAAGCTAGCATGATGAATGAATTCCATGAATCATGAAGCAAACCACATACCCAGTTCCGCCTGTACTGGAATAAGTTGGAGCTGCCTTGGTGGTGTGGCACACCTTCCATTTGGGCACGTTTGTCCTTGGCCTCTTTGTGGGTGGCCAGCCATTCTTTTGAGCACCACGCATTGACCAACACCTCCCAACAATCCATCCGATCCGCACACCATCTCGGAGGGGCCTAAGTTAGCAAATAGAAACTTGAGCGCTACGGCTATGAATTACTAAATGAAGGAAGTAAGTACAAGGCCTTAAGAATTACCTTCATGTACTGCTCCTTACTCAAGAACTTATCGCGTCACTCCTGCTCGGGCTTCTTGATACCACGCCCGGCGTAGTAGTCTCGAAAAGCCTGCACCCGAACCTCATGCCGTAAGTTCTGAAGTAGGCGCTTGCACTCCTTGTGGATAACATCTGCCGCCTCCTCCTCAATTCCCTCCTCACACCTGTAGAATTTCTGCAATCAAATGAGACAATATTGATTAGTACAATTAATAACTAGCTAGTTGAAGATTTTTAATTGTGTAAAGGAGCAATTACCCAGAACTTTCTGATCACCACGTCTGCCCTCGTCTCACACAAGCCACCATCGATAATCTCACCCGGCGGGGCCGGGGCAGCCAAGTAGTGCTCCCAAGTCAATCCAACCTCTCGAAGCCGACCCTCACCAGGCAACGTGACAAACCCCGGGAAGTTTTGCCGAATCAGAACTCCAAGGACGGAGTTGGGCCGGCGGACACTTTCATGGTGGTCCCAACCCCTGCAGCATGACAAGGCCAACGCATCAGTTATTTGAAGAAACGTGAATGCAGAAGGTACAAAAAGATTAAATGCACTTACCTCTCCCCATTAGGGAAAATCAACCACCTCTGCTCGCGGGTCGCTGGCACGGACGGGAGCCGTGTAGCACCATGCTGGTAGACGTTGCCCCCCTCCTCCCCCTCCTCCTCAAAATCAGTCGGCTCCCCGCCATCATCAGCATGGCCACTCGGCTCCCCGCCATCATCAGCATGGCACTCGGCTCCTCAGGCTGACCCGACCAGTTACCCCATCCAGACGTGTGCTCCTCCGGGGTCTCGTGGGCCGAAGGCCCGTCGACCCGAGGCTCGTGGGCCGAAGACCCGTGGACCGGAGGCTCGTGGACCGGAGTCTGTGCAGCCTCCTCCTCAGACGAGTCCACCCTAGCAGTCACGTGCTCGGGTGAAACAGCCGGGGGGCGGCAGCGAGGAAGGCGCCGTAAGAGTTACCCTACCTCCTCTCCCGCGACCACGTGCTCCACCTCCTCTCTTCTTCTTACCTCGTCCCCTGCTAGGCTCCGCGGTCGACGAAGAAGGGCCCAGCGGTGTTGCCATACTGTCCAGCAACGCTCGGCGGAGAGGTGCATGTGATATGGAAGACCTCGCACCACGCGCCGACGAAGAAGGGGCCTCGGCGCGCTCCCGACCAGCGCCCACCATCTTTCAACACCTGCCAAGACAAAGAATAAACAAAATTAGTACAACATAAAAAAAGTACCGACATGAATAATAATATGTATATCACTTGAGTGTATCATCATCAAGTACAACATAAAAAATTGAATACCGGACACTACTAATAATCTCGATCAGTATCATCAATGAATGCATAATCATCATCATCACTATAATCAATGATGGGCTCATAGGGTTCATTGGCATCAACATGTGCAAGGCCACCTTGACGTAATCGGTCAAGCATTGACAGGTCATTCGCATCAGTAACCTCTTCTTGTTCCGGCTCTTCTTGTTCCTCCTCTGGGGTGATGTCGGATTCATTGTGGCTGTCTACTTCAATGTTTTGGGGTGAAGTATAGCGGTTCTTGAAACGCTTTTTGGAAAGACGTGTCTCTTGGAAGAATTCTCCTTCATATGTGTCTGGGTTAGTGTGAGGTTCATAAACCTCTTCCTTTGGGGGAGAAAGTCTAGCACATGGCGGCACTTCATAAACGACATCCCAACCTTTCATATTTGGATTAGTTTGGTAGGCCCACGGTAGATAGAATACTTGGGTCGCCTGTTGAGCCGTAATATAGATATCAGGAACATCTAAATGGGTGCTTTGGTTGATTTCAACTAGCCCTATATGTTCATGAGTCCTTCTAGTCTCCTTCGGCTGAAACCAATAACATTTGAAGACTACGACATTCGGTGGGTTTTCACCATAAAACAGAAGTTCATAAATTGCTTCAACTCTCCCATAATACTCGGTACCTCCTTCGCCGATAGCAGATACACAACAATTTGTAGACTTTCGGTCGGCCATAGATAGCTCTTTGCCATAGGTACGAAAGCGATACCCGTTGATGTCGTACTTGTCAAATGAACGGACCTTATAGTCAAAACCATTAGCGACTTGTCTCAATTGGGCATCCATAGACTCTGAATTAGCCTACAAGTTTAATATGAAAGGATTGTTGCATTACGCACAAATTAGCGAATGAAATGAAATTGTCTAATAAAAATTACCGTTTGTTCGAACCAAGAGATGAAACCGGGATAGCCGCCTCCTTGCTTTGCGAGAAGCTCATACTCTTCGACAGAATCCTTTTGGATCTCCGCTCCATACAAGAATATGGGGACGTATCGACTGTATGAAATATCCAGGAATAAGAGCAGTTCAAAGGAAATAGAAGTTGCGAAACAATGTACCAAGAACTTACTCAATGTACGGCCGCACTTCTATCAGGTTGTTGAAGATATACAATGAAATGGTCCGCCATTCTTCGTTATCCAAAGATACTGGATGTGAAACACTAGCTGGTGCGAGATTCCCTTTGAATAGGCTGAGGTTGGATCCACCCTTTTTAGGGTCGTCAGCATTGTACCGAGGCTTCGGATTATGCAAATGACGATTTTTGGCTTCGTAGTGTGTTGTTACGAAGTTTGCCGCCTCCTCTGTGATGAATGCCTCAGCCATCGATGCATCAATTCTACGTTTATTTTTACATTTTTCTCGAAGTGTCTTCTACATCCTCTCAGTTGGGTCGCACCAACGATTTTGCACGGGCCCCCCCAATCTTGCTTCGGTTGGGAGATGCAAAATCAAATGCTGCATTGGATTAAAGAAGCCCGGTGGAAAGATCTTCTCTAACTTGGAGATCAACTCCGGCACCAACTCTTCCATTTCTTCTAGCACGCCAGGCGATAGTTCTTTCGCACAAAGAACACGGAAGAAATAGCTGAGTTCTGCCAGTACTAGCCATTCATCCTCAGGGATGAAGCCACACAACATCACCGGCATTACCCGCTCAATCCATATGTGCCAATCATGACTCTTGAGACCAAATATCTTCAGTTTATCAAGATTCACTCCCCTCTTTAGATTCCCTGCATACCCATCGGGGAACATCAACTGCTGTTGCACCCACAAGATAATTTCCCTCATAGCTGGCCTTCCAAGATTGAACCATGCCTTTGGCTTCGTCCAGTTTTGCTTTCCTTTCAGTTCTTTCATGTTTTGTAACGGCCTATCACATAGCGCCTTAGTATTATCCTTTGACTTCCCATCTATGCCGAACAATGTACGAAAAAGTGCCACGGCGATATTTTTCTCAGTGTGCATCACATGGATGTTGTGTGGGCAAAGGAGGTCTTTGAAGTAAGGCAGATCCCATAAGCATGTTTTGTGAGTCCACGCGTGCTTAGTATTATACCCCTTGAAGTACCCTGGACGTTGTGGATCTGGCTCGAGAGCGTTTAACTGATCCAGGGTCTGTTGGCCTGGCAATGCAGGTGGTGCAGAGTTTTTGACAACTCTACCCCTGATGAAGTTCTTCTTGTCTTTCCTGAACTTATGGCGAGGATCCAGGAACTGTCTATGCATCTCGAAGCAAGAAAACTTGCGACCGGCCTGAAGCCAACGAAACTCAAGAGCTCCCTTGCATGTGGGGCACGAGAACCTTCCATGCACACACCAGCCAACGAATAGCGCATACGCCCGCAAGTCATGCGTCGAGTACATGTACCAGACACGCATTATGAAGTTCCGTTTGCTATAGGCGTCGTATGTCTTAAACCCATTATCCCAGGCTTCTTGCAATTCGTCCTTAAGCGGCTGCATGTACACATTCATATTTTTCCCCGGATAGTTGGGCCCTAGAATTATCAACGTCAGGAAAATGTTATTTCTTTGCATAATCTGTCCGGGGGGGGGGGGGGGGGAGATTCAGTGGAAAGACAAATACGGGCCAACAACTGTATTGGGCTGCCGTCATACCAAACACACTGAACCCATCCGTGCTGATGCCGACTCGAGGATGCCTCGGATCTCCCGCTTTGTCAGCATGTAATTCATCAAACTTTTTCCACGCAACACCATCCGATGTGTGTACCATCATCAGATTCCCATCTGCATCTAGTTCGGTTCTTTTGCCTGTTTTGTGCCATGTCATCTGTCTGGCTGTCTCTTCGACCATGAAAGGACGTTGAAGTCTTGGTACGATTGGCATATACCGAAGAACACTAACGGGGATTTTGGTCTGTGTCTTCTCACCCATACCGTTGTCTACCACAATATACCTGGAAGACTTGCAAATGGGACAATAGTTCAATTCCGCATAGTCAAGCCTAAATAAGGCACATCCTTTCTCACAAGCATGTATCTTCTCATAGGGCATCTTCAGTGCACGGAGGATTTTGTCCGACTAGTACAGGTTTGCAGGCATAATTGCGTCATAGCATTCTTTGCCCAAGTTGAACTGAGCCTTCAGAGACATTACTTGTGAGATGGCATCCAACTGTCAAAGCTCAGTGTGCTCATGGAGCGGACGTTTTGAAGACTCCAACATTTCATTGAAGGCCTTTGCAGATTCCTCCATCTCCTCGTCCGAATCCCGAGCATCATCATAGTCTTGCACCATGTTTTCCATCCCGGTACCATGCTCGTCGGTGCGACGACGATCCACCTCAGCTCGGCCACGTTGGGCAGACTCACCATGAAATGTCCACACCGTATAATTGGGTGAAAAACCACTCTTCTGCAGGTGTTTGCCCATTTCAGCCTCTGTCCTCTTTTCCCAATTGCCGCACCGGAAACAGGGGCACCAGGTTTTCTTCTGGCCATTTGCAAATGCGGCTTGCACAAACCCCTTAGTTTTTGTGAACCATTCAATGCTCCATTTGTTCTGACCAGTGTGATCGGTATACATCCACGCACGATCACTCATCTTGACTTTCAGAGCTACTGGACACACAACAATTATATATGTAATTCACCATGTATATATTCATCAGTTGATCTACTTTGTCAATTTTATTACGTCCATGCAACCTACACTCTAATAGGTAATGATAGGTCCTAATCCCACCCGTGTATGTGTAGATTGGGTTCATTTTCCCATGCTATGCTCCGGATCCGACGAAAAATTTCGGCAGCACCTCCCCGCTGTTCTCCTGATACACGTCTCTGCAATAAACAGCGAGGATGTGTACCCGGAGAACAACAGGGGAGGCACTGACGAAATTTATGTGTCGGATCCGGAGCAAAGCATATGGGAAAACGAACCCAATCTACACATACTCGGGCAGTCCATGGATAGCGTTGGACAATTCGAAAGAATCAAGGTTATAAATATGCAAATGCATGCATATTTATAACTATGACGCTTTCGAACGGGAGACACATTGGTTACGCATACTGATGATTCACGACACATATATAGCTAGCTATCAAGTTTCATCGGAATAGATCAAATAATTAATGGGGGAGGAGGACATGTCATTTATGCTCACCCACAAACGAAGGGGCAGAGCTCGTCAAACGCACGGCGAGGTCGTCGAACACCAAACCTCGCAGCGATGAAACAACTGCACATTTAAAACTACTCGATCAACACAATTATATATGATGTTTTTCATAACAAAATCGAAAAATATATGACCTAACTAATAATTCACAAATATATGACCTCGTCGGCCTCTGGAAGGCCAAAGAACACCTTTTCGGGAGGTGTCAGGGGTCGGGGTGTCGTGTCGGTGTCGGGGTGCCGTTTCGGGGTCGGGGTGCTGTTTCGGGGTCGGGGGGTCCGGGTGTCGTGTCAGTGTCGGGGTGCCGTGTCGGGGTCGGGGTGATGTTTCGAGGTCGGGGTGTCGTGTCGGGGTCGGGTTGTCAGGGTCAGGGGGTCGGTTGTTGGGGTCGGGGTGTCGGGTCAGGCTCGGTGTCGGGGTGTCGGGTCAGGCTCGGGGTCGGGGTGTCGGGGTCGTGGTTGCCGTCGGTGTCGGGTCGGGTCGGGTGTCGGGTCAGGTCAGGGTCGGGGTGTGGGTCGGGGTCAGGTTGGGTGCCGGTTGGTCGTGGATGCGGCGCCGGAGCCGGTCGCCCTGGTGCTGTCGCGCAGCGCCGCTGTAGGTCCGTGGGTGTCGGCACGGCTGGGTCAGGGTTGATCGGGGTGTCGGGGTCGGGGTCTCGGGGTCGGGGTGCCGGGTCGGGTCGGGGTTTTTTCCTTTTCTTCTTCTTCTTCTTCTTCTTCTTCTTCTCCGGGCGGTAGTGGCGACAGGGCGGGGGGCCGGTGGGGCGGCGGGGTGGTGGGGTGACGGCGAGTGGTGGGGGTGGCGGGGCGCGTTTGAGGGAGAGAAACAGAGAGAGAGAGGGGGGCGGGGTGGGGCGCGGCCGTTAACGTTATGTTAAATCTTTGCCGTCCGCCCCCTTTGCCGTCCTCTTATTTGCTCTTTGCCGTCTGCTAGCAGACGACAAAGAGGGGGGCCCGTTAAGTTTTTTTTAAGCAGCTCGTCAGTGGGGCCCCCTCCCTCTTTGCCGTCTGCTAGCCGACGGCAAAGAATCTTTGCCGTCAGCTAGCGGACGGCAAAGAACTTCTTTGCCGTCTACTAGCAGACGGCAAATAGCTGGCAGACGGCAAAGTATCTTTGCCGTCTTCTTTTGGATAGCTGATGGCAAAGAACTTCTTTGCCGTCTACTAGCAGACGGCAAATAGCTGGCAGATGGCAAAGTAGCTGATTCCAGTAGTGTACCCTTCCTAATCCCAGAACCTTCCATAAAAAAGCGGCATGGCAGTTGCAGGTGGTTCCTGGCTCGATCAGGCGACGACGAACGATTGATGATCGTTCGCACGTACCAAACGTGTTGTTTCACGGAATACAATCACAGTCACTGCAAGGTCTTTGCGCAGGATCCCAGCTTCTCTGGGCCTTGAAGAATTTTTGACTGGTGGTTGGTAAGTAGCCTTGGTACACGCTCTCTGTTTGTCAAACTGAATTATCTGATCAATTAGGAGATAACCGACGGCAAGGATTATGATGGCAGCGCGGTTTCGTTCATCAGGCAAAACTGTGTGTACACAGCATACCATGCGTCTCTGCATGCACCATACCCTGATATGTGCCGCCACGCTCTGTAACCCAAAGTAGGAGAGAGGGTTGCAAGTATCAGAGTTCGACCTGCTGGCTGGAGCTTCCCCCGTCAGGCACCCATCTGGTTCAAGCTGTTAGCCAATCTCCACAACTTAATAAATAGTAACGTCTAACTGGGCCAGTTAGTTAGATGCGTACACTTGGTGTAGTAGGATCTTTATTTAGTTTGATGCATACACTTGTTCTTTTTTGGTATCCCTTTTGTAATGATGGCTGATGTTTGGTTTGGAAGAGAGAGCTGCATCTTCACTCTTCTGGCCTGCTTACTGCTTCTGTTGCACCCCCAGCCCTGGTTGTTGCTGCTACTGTTATCAATGTACAATAAGTAGCATATTTCGTCTGTTGGTTGAATAAATGTGTTGTTAGAACGACAAACACAATGTTTTGGAATTTGTTGCATGGTTCGATCCTTTAGTGCCCCGTACCATACGTAGCGCATACTATTTTTCGTACGAAACACATTTTCCACTTGTTGATAACATGCAGCCCACTGATGAAGGCCCAATAGAGAAGCCCATAATTAACTAGAAGGGAGGCTCTCACATGAATCCGGCCCAGGTACATGCTCATGGTCCCCTAAACATAAATAAGTAAATAAATAAATAAAGCTAAATGCTCATGCACCAGTTCTTTAAATTCATGATTTAACAGGAGGATATTATTTCCTATGATAATGTCGTTACATACAGTCAGTATTATTCTTAGGTGAAGATAGCGACCAGTCTTCTTTCTCCCAGCATTTTCTTCCTGCAACCAGCGGACCCATGCAAATCGTAGTCAATGTCGTAAATAGTTCCGGTCCATTTTTATTTTTCAATAAGAATGTCCAACCCAGCCCAGCACATTGGCGACGACACTTTATCCTCTGCCTTGGTGCACTTGCCGCGGCGCCGCTGTCCGGCCCTGTCAACATAGTTTTTTTTCTCGGAACGGTCCCTGTCAACATAGTGAATCGGGAGAGGACTATAGTTGTGAGTATGACAGTACGGACCCACCAGGTCCACTCCCGAACACAAGCAAGCGCCTCTTTTACTACTCAGATAAACCCCTTGTTTTTTTACTCTAATCCACCCTGCTGATATCTGGGACCCACATCATTTTCAACGTATAGTCAATTAACGAAAGAATTGCACAACTTTTTTTTGAGTAGTAATTCAGAGGAGCACGCTATAAACTGGCTTGTGCGGTCTCTATGGCCCGTCTAACAACATGACCAGCCTACTAGTTTTTCTTTGGAAAAATAGGTAGCCCAGTATTTCTTTTTGAAGAATACCCAAGCTAGGCCTATTTGTTTTCTCCGACTTACTGGGCTACAAACCTTTCAAGACGAGGAGGGATGCATTCCGTCCTTGCCAAAGAGTATGGTCAGTGTGTGTTAAAAGTAATATTAAAAGGGGTTGAAAATTCCAAAAAAATTATAGAAAATGGGATATTAGTTTCTTTTTATGTTTTTGTTCTTCACTGATATCTTATACTCCGTATTTCATTGGATTTAACATGACATAGTACTAATTTATTTTTAAATTTGTTTTAGTATGGCTACTAATTTTTGTATTAAGAATATTTTGTTCCCCAGCAAAAATTTGTGAATTTTCAAAATTTCCCACATATTTAGTTATTTTTTAACCCTGGTACTGACCAGAAAATGGGCAGCAATTGTAAAAATGGAAAATGGGCTGCAATAAATTCCATATGAATTAGAAAATCAGTAAAAATTATAGAAATAATAGCAAATGGGTTGTACACACCACAGATTTCGAGGCTGACTTGTTTACGCAAGGCTTTGTCAGTCAACACACGACTCTAGCAGCAGTGACTATTGGATGTCCATCCAACGGACGACGTGCTTCTTCAATCTCTGATCTTCCTGTTCCACCCGCCTAAACTAGCGCCGGCGGGACTGCCTGCTCCCTCCTCTTGTGGCCCGCTCTGATGCCGCGCAGGCTTCCCCAGCCCACCCTACTCCCTCCGCTGGCTTGGCCGCACGCAATCAACTGCCTCCTTATTAGGCGAAAAAATGATTCCTCCCACTGACATCTGGGGCGCACCGGTTGGGAGGCTGACCTGTGGGCCTACTAAGTTGACGCGTACGCAGGGCTTGTCAACTTAGTCAACAAACGATTCTAGTAGCAGTAAC
Source organism: Triticum urartu (assembly GCF_003073215.2). Lineage (NCBI taxonomy): Eukaryota > Viridiplantae > Streptophyta > Magnoliopsida > Poales > Poaceae > Triticum > Triticum urartu. The sequence continues at coordinate 720,469,715 of NC_053023.1, forward strand.
CGTTGGATTTGAATTGAACGGTCCTGCTGCTTCTTCAATCGCTGCTCTTCTTGCACCAGCCGCCCAAACCAGCACCGACGAGACCGCCTGCTCCTGCCTCCAGTGGTCGGCTGTGCTGCCGTTGAGGCCTCACCGCCCCTACTACTCCCACCGCTAGCCAGGCCCTGCGGCGACGGCAGCCTCACACCGCAGCCGAACCAGTGAACCCTCGTACTCCTCTCCCCGTGGGCATCCACTACCGCGTCTTTCCCGGCTCCCCGTCGTCCCCTTCCTAGGCCTCGCCGTCGTCCACCACCTTGGATGCGCTCAGCACGGAGTGGTCAACATGGTCAACGAACGACACCATCGGAAGTAGACTGTCCATGGAGAGGCTGACAGCTGGGTCCACGGCCGCACGCAAGGAAATGCCTCCTTATTACGTGCAAAATAATGATTCCTCCACCTGACAGCTGGGACCCACCGGAAGGGCCTCTGTATTTCATGAAAAAAAGTTCCCACCGCTGATAGGTCGGACCCACCAGCTATATCGTCGCACGCAAGGAAGTGCCTCCTTATATATTACACACGAAAAATGAATACCCCCTGCTAGCTGGGACCCACCATAGTGTGTGGCTGACTTGTGGGCCTATTAAGTTGACGGGGACGGAGGGCTTTGTAAACTTAGTCAATGTGAATGATTGTAGCTCCAGTGACCGTACTGTTGGGTTTCGTAGTAATTTCAAAAATTTTCCTATGCTCACTCAAGATCATGGTGATGCATAGCAACGAGAGGGGAGAGTGTTGTCTACGTACCAACGCAGACCGACTGCGGAAGCGATCACACAACGTAGAGGAAGTAGTCGTACGTCTTTTTCCCGATCCGACCGATCCAAGAACCGTTACTCCGGCACCTCCGAGTTCTTAGCACACGTTCAACTCAATGACAATCCTCGGGCTCCGATCCAGCAAAGCGTCGAGGAAGAGTTCCGTCATCACGACGGCGTGGTGACGATCTTGATGTTCTACCGACGCAGGGCTTCGCCTAAGCTCTACAATGATATGACCGAGGTGGAATTTGGTGGCAGGGGGCACCGCACACGGCTAAGGAACAATCAACAATGATCAATTGTGTGTCTAGAGGTGCCCCCTACCCCCGTATATAAAGGGGCAAAGGGGGAGAGGTGCGGCCAGCCCCTTGGTGCGCCAGGAGGAGTCCTACTCCTACCGGGAGTAGGACTCCCCCCTCCAATCCTATTCCAACTAGGATTCTCCAAAAGGAAAAGAGAGAGAGGGGGGCCGGCCCCTTCTCCTAGTCCTAATAGGACTAGGGAAGGGGGGAGGCGCACAACCCTATGTGGGCAGCCCTTTCACCTTTCCACCAAGGCCCATGTTGGCCCATTTGGCTCCCGGGGGGTTCCGGTAACCCTCCCGGTATTCCGGTAAAATCCCGATTTCACCCGGAACACTTCCGATGTTCAAACATAGGCTTCCAATATATCAATCTTTACGTCTCGACCATTTGGAGACTCCTCGTCATGTCCATGATCACATCCGGGACTCCGAACAACCTTCGGTACATCAAAATGCATAAACTCAAAATAACTGTCATCGTAACGTTAAGCGTGCGGACCCTACGGTTCGAGAACAATGTAGACATGACCGAGACACGTCTCCGGTCAATAACCAATAGCGGGACCTGGATGCCCATATTGGCTCCTACATATTCTATGAAGATCTTTATCGGTCAGACCGCATAACAACATACTTTGTTCCCTTTGTCATCGGTATGTTACTTGCCCGAGATTCGATCGTCGGCATCCAATACCTAGTTCAATCTCGTTACCGGCAAGTCTCTTTACTCGTTCCGTAATACATCATCTCGCAACTAACTCATTAGTTGTATTGCTTGCAAGGCTTAAGTGATGTGTATTACCGAGAGGGCCCAGAGATACCTCTCCGACGATCGGAGTGACAAATCCTAATCTCGAAATACGCCAACCCAACATCTACCATTGGAGACACCTGTAGTACTCCTTTATAATCACCCAGTTACGTTGTGACGTTTGGTAGTACCCAAAGTGTTCCTCCGGTAAACGGGAGTTGCATAATCTCATAGTCATAGGAACATGTATAAGTCATGAAGAAAGCAATAGCAACATACTAAACGATCGGGTGCTAAGCTAATAGAATGGGTCATGTCAATCAGATCATTCAACTAATGATGTGACCTCGTTAATCAAATAACAACTCTTTGTTTATGGTTAGGAAACATAACCATCTTTGATTAACGAGCTAGTCTAGTAGAGGCATACTAGTGACACTCTGTTTGTCTATGTATTCACACATGTATTATGTTTTCGGTTAATATAATTCTAGCATGAATAATAAACTTTTATCATGATATAAGGAAATAAATAATAACTTTATTATTGCCTCTAGGGCATATTTCCTTCAGTCTCCCACTTGCACTAGAGTCAATAATCTAGATTACACTGTAATGATCCTAACACCCATGGAGTCTTGGTGCTGATCATGTTTTTCTCGTGGAAGAGGCTTAGTCAACGGGTCTGCAACATTCAGATCCGTGTGTATCTTGCAAATCTCTATGTCTCCCACCTGGACTAGATCCCGGATGGAGTTGAAGCGTCTCTTGATGTGTTTGGTCCTTTTGTGAAATCTGGATTCCTTTGCCAAGGCAATTGCACCAGTATTGTCACAAAAGATTTTCATTGGACCCGATGCACTAGGTATGACACCTAGATCGGATATGAACTCCTTCATCCAGACTCCTTCGTTCGCTGCTTCCGAAGCAGCTATGTACTCTGCTTCACATGTAGATCCTGCTACGACGCTTTGTTTAGAGCTACACCAACTGACAGCTCCACCGTTTAATGTAAACACGTATCCGGTTTGCGATTTAGAATCGTCCGGATCAGTGTCAAAGCTTGCATCAACGTAACCTCTTACGGTGAGCTCTTTGTCACCTCCATATATGAGAAACATATCCTTAGTCCTTTTCAGGTATTTCAGGATGTTCTTGACCGCTGTCCAGTGATCCACTCCTGGATTACTTTGGTACCTCCCTGCTAAACTTATAGCAAGGCACACATCAGGTCTGGTACACAGCATTGCATACATGATAGAGCCTATGGCTGAAGCATAGGGAACATCTTTCATTTTCTCTCTATCTTCTGCAGTGGTCGGGCTTTGAGTCTTACTCAATCTCACACCTTGTAACACAGGCAAGAACCCTTTCTTTGCTTGATCCATTTTGAACTTCTTCAAAATCTTGTCAAGGTATGTGCTTTGTGAAAGTCCAATTAAGCGTCTTGATCTATCTCTATAGATCTTTATGCCTAATATGTAAGCAGCTTCACCGAGGTCTTTCATTGAAAAACTTTTATTCAAGTATCCCTTTATGCTATCCAGAAATTCTATATCATTTCCAATCAGTAATATGTCATCCACATATAATATCAGAAATGCTACAGAGCTCCCACTCACTTTCTTGTAAATACAGGCTTCTCCAAAAGTCTGTATAAAACCAAATGCTTTGATCACACTATCAAAGCGTTTATTCCAACTCCGAGAGGCTTGCACCAGTCCATAAATGGATCGCTGGAGCTTGCACACTTTGTTAGCTCCCTTTGGATCGACAAAACCTTCCGGTTGCATCATATACAACTCTTCTTCCAGAAATCCATTCAGGAATGCAGTTTTTACATCCATCTGCCAAATTTCATAGTCATAAAATGTGGCAATTGCTAACATGATTCGGACAGACTTAAGCATTGCTACGGGTGAGAAAGTCTCATCGTAGTCAATCCCTTGAACTTGTCGAAAACCTTTTGCGACAAGTCGAGCTTTGTAGACAGTAACATTACCATCAGCGTCAGTCTTCTTCTTAAAGATCCAGTTATTCTCAATTGCTTGCCGATCATCGGGCAAGTCAACCAAAGTCCATACTTTGTTCTCATACATGGATCCCATCTCATATTTCATGGCTTCAAGCCACTTTGCGGAATCTGGGCTCACCATCGCTTCTTCATAGTTCGTAGGTTCATCATGATCTAGTAGCATGACCTCCAGAACAGGATTACCGTACCACTCTGGTGCGGATCTTACTCTGGTTGATCTACGAGGTTCAGTAGTATCTTGATCTAAAGTTTCATGATCATCATCATTAGCTTCCTCACTTATTGGTGTAGGTCTCACAGAAACAGTTTTCTGTGATGTACTATTTTCCAATAAAGGAGTAGGTACAGTTACCTCGTCAAGTTCTACTTTGCTCCCACTCACTTCTTTCGAGAGAAACTCCTTCTCTAGAAAGGATCCATTCTTAGCAACGAATATCTTGCCTTCGGATCTGTGATAGAAGGTGTACCCAACAGTCTCCTTTGGGTATCCTATGAAGACACATTTCTCTGATTTGGGTTCGAGCTTATCAGGTTGAAGCTTTTTCACATAAGCATCGCAGCCCCAAACTTTAAGAAATGACAACTTTGGTTTCTTGCCAAACCATAGTTCATAAGGCGTCGTCTCAACGGATTTTGATGGTGCCCTATTTAACGTGAATGCGGCCGTCTCTAGAGCGTATCCCCAAAACGATAGCGGTAAATCAGTAAGAGACATCATAGATCGCACCATATCTAGTAAAGTACGATTACGACGTTCGGACACACCATTACGTTGTGGTGTTCCGGGTGGCGTGAGTTGTGAAACTATTCCACAATTTTTCAAACGTACACCAAACTCGTAAACCAAATATTCTCCTCCATGATCAGATTGTAGAAACTTTATTTTCTTGTTACGATGATTTTCAACTTCACTCTGAAATTCTTTGAACTTTTCAAATGTTTCAGACTTGTGTTTCATTAAGTAGATATACCCATATCTGCTTAAGTCATCTGTGAAGGTGAGAAAATAACGATATCTGCCACGAGCCTCAATATTCATCGGACCACATACATCGGTATGTATGATTCCTAACAAATCTGTTGCTCTCTCCATAGTACCGGAGAACGGTGTTTTAGTCATCTTGCCTAATAGGCACGGTTCGCAAGTACCAAGTGATTCATAATCAAGTGGTTCCAAAAGTCCATCAGTATGGAGTTTCTTCATGCGCTTTACACCGATATGACCTAAACGACAGTGCCACAAATAAGTTGCACTTTCATTATCAACTCTGCATCTTTTGGCTTCAACATTATGAATATGTGTATTACTACTATCGAGATTCATCAAAAATAGACCACTCTTCAAAGGTGCATGACCATAAAAGATATTACTCATATAAATAGAACAACCATTATTCTCTGATTTAAATGAATAACCGTCTCGCATTAAACAAGATCCAGATATAATGTTCATGCTCAACGCTGCACCAAATAACAATTATTTAGGTGTAATATTAATCCCGAAGGTAGATGTAGAGGTAGCGTGCCGACCGCGATCACATCGACTTTGGAACCGTTTCCCACGCGCATCGTCACCTCGTCCTTTGCTAGTGTTCGCTTATTCCGTAGTCCCTGTTTCGAGTTGCAAATATTAGCAATAGAACCAGTATCAAATACCCAGGTGCTACTTCGAGCTCTAGTAAGGTACACATCAATAACATGTATATCACATATACCTTTGTTCACCTTGCCATCCTTCTTATCCGCCAAATACTTGAGGCAGTTCCGCTTCCAGTGACCAGTCTGCTTGCAGTAGAAGCACTCAGTTTCAGGCTTAGGTCCAGACTTGGGTTTCTTCTCTTGAGCAGCAACTTGCTTGCCGTTCTTCTTGAAGTTCCCCTTCTTCTTCCCTTTGCCCTTTTTCTTGAAACTAGTGGTTTTGTTAACCATCAACACTTGATGCTCCTTCTTGATTTCTACCTCCGCAGCTTTCAGCATTGCGAAGAGCTCGGGAATAGTCTTGTTCATCCCTTGCATATTATAGTTCATCATGAAGCTCTTGTAGCTTGGTGGCAGTGATTGGAGAATTCTGTCAATGACGCAATCATCCGGAAGATTAACTCCCAATTCAATCAAGTGATTATTATACCCAGACATTCTGAGTATATGCTCACTGACAGAACTGTTCTCCTCCATCTTGCAGCTATAGAACTTATTGGAGACTTCATATCTCTCAATCCGGGCATTTGCTTGAAATATTAACTTCAACTCCTGGAACATCTCATATGCTCCATGACGTTCAAAACGTCGTTGAAGTCCCAATTCTAAGCCGTAAAGCATGGCATACTGAACTATCGAGTAGTCATCAGCTTTGCTCTGCCAGACGTTCATAACTTCTGGTGTTGCTCTAGCAGCAGGCCTGGCACCCAGCGGTGCTTCCAGGACGTAATTTTTCTGTGCAGCAATGAGGATAATCCTCAAGTTACGGACCCAGTCCGTGTAATTGCTACCATCATCTTTCAACTTTGCTTTCTCAAGGAACGCATTAAAATTCAACGGAACAACAGCACAAGCCATCTATCTACAATCAACATAAACAAGCAAGATACTATCAGGTACTAAGTTCATGATAAGTTTAAGTTCGGTTAATCAAATTACTTAAGAACTCCCACTTAGATAGACATCCCTCTAATCCTCTAAGTGATCACATGATCCAAATCAACTAAACCATAACCGATCATCACGTGAGATGGAGTAGTTTTCAATGGTGAACATCGTTATGTTGATCATATCTACTATATGATTCACGCTCGACCTTTCGGTCTCCGTGTTCCGAGGCCATATCTGCATATGCTAGGCTCGTCAAGTTTAACCTGAGTATTCTGCGTGTGCAAAACTGGCTTGCACCCGTTGTAGATGGACGTAGAGCTTATCACACCCGATCATCACGTGGTGTCTGGGCACGACGAACTTTGGCAACGGTGCATACTCAGGGAGAACACTTCTTGATAATTTAGTGAGAGATCATCTTATAATGCTACGTCAATCAAAGCAATATAAGATGCATAAAAGGATAAACATCACATGCAATCAATATAAGTGATATGATATGGCCATCATCATCTTGTGCTTGTGATCTCCATCTCCGAAGCACCGTCATGATCACCATCGTCACCGGCGCGACACCTTGATGTCCATCGTAGCATCGTTGTCGTCTCGCCAATCTTATGCTTCCACGGCTATCACTACCGTTTAGTAATAAAGTAAAGCATTACATCGCGATTGCATTGCATACAATAAAGCGACAACCATATGGCTCCTGCCAGTTGTCGATAACTCGGTTACAAAACATGATCATCTCATACAATAAAATTTAGCATCATGCCTTGACCATATCACATCACAACATGCCCTGCAAAAACAAGTTAGACGTCCTCTACTTTGTTGTTGCAAGTTTTACGTGGCTGCTACGGGCTTAAGCAAGAACTCATCTTACCTACGCATCAAAACCACAACGATAGTTTGTCAAATAGACTCCGTTTTAACCTTCTCAAGGACCGGGCGTAGCCACACTTGGTTCAACTAAAGTTGGAGAGACAGTCGCCCGCAAGCCATCTATGTGCAAAGCACGTCGAGGGAACCGGTCTCGCGTAAGCGTACGCGTAAGGTTGGTCCGGGTCGTCTCGTCCAACAATACCGCCGAACCAAAGTATGACATGCTGGTAGGCAGTATGACTTGTATCGTCCACAACTCACTTGTGTTCTACTCGTGCATATAACATCAACATAAATAACCTAGGCTCGGATGCCACTGTTGGGTTTCGTAGTAATTTCAAAAAATTTCCTACGCTCACTCAAGATCATGGTGATGCATAGCAACGAGAGGGGAGAGTGTTGTCTATGTACCAACGCAGACCGACTGCGGAAGCGATCACACAACGTAGAGGAAGTAGTCGTACGTCTTTTTTCTGACCCGACCAATCCAAGCACCGTTACTCCGGCACCTCCGAGTTGTTAGCACACGTTCAGCTCGACGACGATCCTCGGGCTCCGATCCAGTGAAGCGTCGAGGAAGAGTTCCGTTAGCACGACGGCGTGGTGACGATCTTGATGTTCTACCGACGCAGGGCTTCGCCTAAGCTCTACAATGATATGACCGAGGTGGAATTTGGTGGCAGGGGGCACCGCACACGACTAAGGAACGATCAACAATGATCAATTGTGTGTCTAGAGGTGCCCCCTGCCCCCGTATATAAAGGGGCAAAGGGGGAGAGGTGCGGCCAGCCCCTTGGTGCGCCAGGAGGAGTCCTACTCCTACCGGGAGTAGGACTCCCCCCCTCCAATCCTATTCCAACTAGGATTCTCCAAAAGGAAAAGAGAGAGAGGGGGGCCGGCCCCTTCTCCTAGTCCTAATAGGACTAGGGAAGGGGGGAGGCGCGCAGCCCTATGTGGGCAGCCCTTTCACCTTTCCACCAAGGCCCATGTTGGCCCATTTGGCTCCCGGGGGGTTCCGGTAACCCTCCCGGTATTCCGGTAAAATCCCGATTTCACCTGGAACACTTCCGATGTCCAAACATAGGCTTTCAATATATCAATCTTTACGTCTCGACCATTTTGAGACTCCTCGTCATGTCCGTGATCACATCCGGGACTCCGAACAACCTTCGGTACATCAAAATGCATAAACTCAAAATAACTGTCATCGTAACGTTAAGCGTGCGGACCCTACGGTTCGAGAACAATGTAGACATGACCGAGACACGTCTCCGGTCAATAACCAATAGCGGGACCTGGATGCCCATATTGGCTCCTACATATTCTATGAAGATCTTTATCGGTCAGACCGCATAACAACATACTTTGTTCCCTTTGTCATCGGTATGTTACTTGCCCGAGATTCGATCGTCGGCATCCAATACCTAGTTCAATCTCGTTACCGGCAAGTCTCTTTACTCGTTCCGTAATACATCATCTCGCAACTAACTCATTAGTTGTATTGCTTGCAAGGCTTAAGTGATGTGTATTACCGAGAGGGCCCAGAGATACCTCTCCGACGATCGGAGTGACAAATCCTAATCTCGAAATACGCCAACCCAACATCTACCATTGGAGACACCTGTAGTACTCCTTTATAATCACCCAGTTACGTTGTGACGTTTGGTAGTACCCAAAGTGTTCCTCCGGTAAACGGGAGTTGCATAATCTCATAGTCATAGGAACATGTATAAGTCATGAAGAAAGCAATAGCAACATACTAAACGATCGGGTGCTAAGCTAATAGAATGGGTCATGTCAATCAGATCAATCAACTAATGATGTGACCTCGTTAATCAAATAACAACTCTTTGTTTATGGTTAGGAAACATAACCATCTTTGATTAACGAGCTAGTCTAGTAGAGGCATACTAGTGACACTCTGTTTGTCTATGTATTCACACATGTATTATGTTTCCGGTTAATACAATTCTAGCATGAATAATAAACTTTTATCATGATATAAGGAAATAAATAATAACTTTATTATTGCCTCTAGGGCATATTTCCTTCACGTACAATGTCCATCCAACGGCCATAGTATTCTTGCTCCAGCCGCCCAAAGCAGCGCCGGTCGTGCCGCCTGCTCCTGCCTCCCGTGGCCGGCTGTGCTGCCACGGAGGCCTCACCACTCCCATACTACTCCCACCACTGGCCAGGCCATCCCTCCACTCACCCACTGTCGGTGTCAAAACCGGCGGATCTCGTGTAGGCGGTCCCAAATTGTGCGTCTAGGATCGATGGTAACAGTAGACGGGGGACACGATGTTTACCCAAGTTCGGGCCCTCTCTATGGAGGTAATACCCTACTTCCTGCTTGATTGATCTTGATGAATATGAGTATTATAAGAGTTGATCTACCACGAGATCGTAATGTCTAAACCCTAGAAGTCTAGCCTATATGACTATGGTAATGTGTGTATCCTTTTCGGACTAACCCCTCCGGTTTATATAGACACTGGGGGGATCTAGGGTTTACATAGAGTCGGTTACATAAGAAGGAATCTTCATAATCGGTCGCCAAGCTTGCCTTCCACGCCAAGTAGAGTCCAATCCGGACACGGGTACAGTCTTCGGCTTTCATGTCTTCACAGCCCATCAGTCCGGCCCATGGATAATAGGCCGGACGCCCGAGGACCCCTTAGTCCAGGACTTCCTCAGTAGCCCCCGAACCAGTCTTCAATAGCGAGGTGTTCGGCACACAAATTGTCTTCGGCATTGCAAGGCGGGTTCCTCTTTTAATGATCTCCAAGTAAAGTATTCGGCCATGGATCCAATGTCGCTCCCCTTTGCTTCTGTGCGTTAAATAACTTCGTCTTCCACGCGTCGAGCGAAGGTGGAAGGTCAGGGTATTTTTTCAGATAACACCCCGTCCATGCAAGGAAGAGCGCCTATTAAAGAGATTGGACACTAGATCCATCGGGCACCACGCAGAGAAAATCCCCGGAGACTGTTCAAGAGAAACCATTCCAGATGGCTAGCGTCCCCAGCTCCTCCACCCATTCTGGCCCAGAGAGAGGCGAGTGGGAGAGGTGTTCAATGTCCCACATCCAATTGACGAAGTTGCAAACGCAGGGATTTCTTCCTCCTGCATATCTAGTCCCTGTCTAAGCGGGGCTAGACTTCTTCAACGGTGAGACTCAGGCAGAGGACTTTCCCAATCCATCCCGGGGAGAGCGAGTATGTTTCATCCCCTACCTGCTAAGAGGCATCGGATTTCCCATCCATCCGTTCCTCCGAGGGCTTCTGGAATACTATGGCCTCCAGCTGCACAACTTTACCCCTGCCTCCATTCTGAACATTGCTGGTTATGTCGCTTTATGTGAATTATTCTTGGGCATTGAAGCCCATTTTGAGCTGTGGAGGAAATTGTTCTGTCTTGTCCCACGCAATCATGAGGGGTCGATATTTCAGGTGGGCCGATCCAAAGTGTGGCGTACCGCTGATACCGGATATCCATCCGGCACACCAAGGTAGGCATCTGAAGAATGGCCTTCCGAATGATTCTATATTGAGGACGTCGCACTTCCTGACCCGGTTCGAAAGGGTCTTCCTGAATTAACAAGTGTTACACTGAAGAAACACCACCATTGGCGTCCCCGGAGTCTTGAAGAGGATGACAGCGCGGAAGTTCGTCAGCTCCTGAACAAGATAAAGACGCGTGCTCAGTCTGGACTTACAATAGTCGAAGTTATGGCAATTTCCATAGTGCGAGGGGTTCAGCCACTTCAATACAGAGGGCTGCCTGTGTGGCACTATAACGGAGAGGATGATGCCTCCCGCCGTGGCTGGAAAGGCCCGGACACCTCCGCAGCTCTGGCCAAGATATTGGCCGAGCTGTTTAAAGGAGAAGAACAGGAATTTCTTTGCATTAAGCGCAGAGATGGGTATTCTATGTATAATCCTCCCAGTTGGGTAAGCCTCAACCCCTCTGTTTCACTCATTTCTCTTCCGAATTATTTTTGATAAATTTCAAATCCATCTGTTATGACAGCACTGGCGGAAGGTCACCGAAGGACTTATAGTCCCGCCCCACAGCCGGAGAACCACAACCGGGAGCTTGATCCCGGGTTTGAAGAGGATCTGGACATATTCGTGATACTCGCAAAGGGGGTATTTTACCAGGCGAACTATGACGGCACAGAAGTGTCCATCACCGCCGACTACCCTGGCCTTCTCCCTGCTTCACATGTAAGTGATCCAGAATTGCCTTATCTACAATGGTGCTTTTATCCTGCCTCACCTGCCGCACTGTATCATGCTCCATAGGGGAGGCGTTCGGCGATTCCGAAGAGATCGGTTCCTGCGCCGGGCAAGCCGTCAAAGAGGAAGGCCCGTGAAAACGTAGTAGGGCCTTCATTGAGGAGGTATGGAAAAATATGTTTTTCAGCGACCATACCCGTCTGTGACTTGTGCGTTTGTTTGGATACAGGAAAAAGGTTCGTCGAACTATATCCGGGTGCCCGGCCGGCCACGCTCCGAACAACCAGGATTTAGATCTAGTTGGGGAGATGGGGGCCGATGTAGGAACAATGCCGGACTGTCCTTCGGCCGAGGGTTCGGAAAATATGTCCGTCACCAACTCGGAGGTAGAGAGCGCCATGAATCATCGGTGCTGCAGGGCTATTTTACGAGACCCCAAGTTCTCAGACGAGGCATTCAATGCCTTTAGCTTGGGCGGCGCCTACATCCGGGCTGCTCGAGACGGGCTTAGAAAAGCCAGAAGGCAATATCTGACAGATGTGCAGGTAAGTTTTCTTTGTAAAAAAGGATAAACATATGCCCGTAGCCCCCGAGACTGAAAGAAGTTGGCACAACTGATTTAAGGATCATTGAACAACCAGGTCCTTGCAGAGAAGAATGGCCTGCTAGCCCAAGAGCTGGAGCAGTGTTGGGCGCAGCTAAAAGCTGCTACCGCCGAACTGGGAAACTTGAAGAAGACGTCCTCTGGTATTGTTCCCCGCCATCGAGGAACAATAATTGTGTACCCACTACGCTAATGCTGCTGCTGATTTCGCATTATAGGGCCGTCTGATCAACTTGAAGAGAAGTTGAAGGTCGCCCAAGAGGGAGAAAAAGAGGCGAAAAGGCAACACGCCGCAGGCGAGCGTGTGCTGACCCGCGTCAGAGATGAGAAAAACAAGCTACATGATTCCAACACTGCATTGGGTGAAGAGTTGAAAGATTTTCGAGCCCAGCTAGCTGATTCCATGAAGGAAAACATAAAACTGTAGGGCGGTATCTTCAGTATGTGTCCGAACTATTTTTGAAGTAGCTCAGAGATAAATGGGACTGATATAGTCATGTTTGCAGGTATATTGACGGGCCGTCCTAAAGAGGAGGTGTCCGGATCATCAAGTGATTTGCTGCAAAGGCTGTCACAAGTGCACGAGCATGCTCGGTTAGCCATGCAGAGCGTGGCCAAGGCCTTATGGCCGTCCGCCTCCCCTCCGGTAAGTATGGAGGAGCTTGTAGAGCTGTTCAAGGGAGCGCGGCGGTGTATCCGACTATGGAAGATATCAGCCTACCGAGAGGGTGCGTGACTGGCCTGGACCATGGTGAAAACGCGATATACCAAGCTGGATCCGAATCACATGGCCCCAGTTGGACCACTAGGGTCAAATGGGGAAGAAATTCCCGTTAGTTTAGTATATGACCAAGTAGAGGTGGCCGCAAAATATTCCCAACAGGATTGTAAGTTGGACCGCCTGTTGGTCGGTATAGAGGGTGAAGTGTTTGAGTCCAAGTGACTATGTACTTGCCTTACCCTATGTAAGTCTAGCTGAATTGTATAGCATTTTTCATGGCAGACCTTTTCGCTTCAACCTCCGGACCCAAGGGTGCGGAGTGTTTCCGAATACCCTCACGGCCGAATAGGCCGGGGTCTGCTGGAAAACTAGGCGTAGGGGTCATAGTTGCTTGAACAGACAAGTTGTATTCTGCTAGTTATGTTATATTACATTGAGATCATAAGAAACATCTTCCAGACAGAGTAGTTCCATTAAGGGTTCCTTTCCCTGGGTGTGCATGTATTAATGTACATGTCCAAATTGTGATGGAAAAATCACAGTGTATGTAACTTCTGGGGGTTACCAATGGACTAATTGCAAAAACGTCTTTAATTCACCGACCAAATATTACCTTAAGAACGCTAGCTTTCGGCTTCACCCAGTCTGAGGTACACATCCGGATAACCCGGCAGTAACAACCGCAGAGGTGCTCCCTTTAGGCCCTAGCCGAACTAACGGGAACGTAGGGCATAAGCACAGGAGCCAGGCAACCCAGCTTGGCCAAAACTTAAGTCATATCGATCTATATAGTGGCGAAGAAAAGGTACATATGCAAGAACTTATATGTGAAGAGGTTGATGCTCGAGGAATAATGATATAAAGCTTCTGTCCAAGAAGCCCCCAGGAATAATGGACATACATATTTTAAATATGTATGTGTTAGCGGTGTGCGGTCTAGCCGTACCAAAACTTTAAAGTGAAGAATGAAAAAGTAATCGAAAAAGAGAGAAAATAATGGAAACCATAGGGGAGAAGGAGACGAACAAGGAGTTCGACACTAGGCGTAGAATCTTCGGAGTCTGGTCGCGTTCCAGGGGTTCGGCTCGAGGCGATTGTCTGATGTATCACGAAGACGGTATGCTCCTCTAGTGAGAACTTCGTCAATTATGAAGGGACCCTGCCATTTGGGCTTGAGTTTGTCCTTTTTTTCCTCCGGCAGGCGTAGACCGAGTTCGCCAACATTGTAAGTCTTGGACCGTACTTCTCTTCTTTGGTATCTTCGAGCCTGCTGTTGGTAGAATGCTGAACGGGCTTTTGCGACATCGCGTTCCTCCTCCAGGGCATCTAGGCTATCCTGCCGATCAAGCTCGGCTTCTCTCTCTTCATACATACACACTCGAGGTGACTCGTGAATAATATCGCAGGGCAATACGGCCTCTGCGCCATACACCATGAAGAAAGGTGTGTATCCGGTAGTACGGTTGGGCGTGGTCCGCAGCCCCCAGAGTACGGAGTCGAGCTCCTCAACCCAGTGCTTGTCTGATTCTTTCAAAGACCGCACTAGTCCGGGTTTGATGCCGCTCATAATAAGACCGTTGGCTCGTTTGACTTGACCATTGGTTTGTGGGTGGTAGACGGAGGCGTAATCGAGTTTAATACCCATCCAATATGATTCTTGCCCGTTTTCACTTCTGGCCCATGTATGGCCCATGACGTTTTTCGGCCCATATGAGGCCCTATGTAACTCTTGGCCTATTAATAGCTCGTGGTGAAACTGGCCCGTAATGAACAGTGTATCACTTTGCACCCATTAACGGCCCGTGGTGAAACTGGCCCGTAATGAACAATGTATCACTTTATACCCATTAACGGCCCGTTATTCCGTTGGGCCATTTCCAGCCCATGTTATCTTTCGGCCTTCTCAGAGCCCATTTATTCTTGGGCTCATTTCCAGCATTCGTTTACTTACGGCCCGTTACTGTCATTTTCTGCTTGTGGGCCAAATTCAGCCCGCGGTTACAGTCGACCCGTTTGTGGCCTGTTAATACGTTGGGCCGTTTTCATAGCGTCATCAAATATGGCCTATTAACGATGGCCCGTTACGATTGGCCCATGAACGGACGATTCCAACTCTAGTCTGTTTATGGCCATAATGCGGCCTGTTATTGGCCCATGTTTGGCCAATCGATCATACGACCCGTATAAGGCCCATTGATGATACGGCCCGTAGAAGGCCCATTGTTTCTACGGCCCATAGAAGGCCTACTGTTTCTACGGCCCGTAGAAGGCCCACTATTTCTACGGCCCGTAGGAGGCCTAGTGTCACTACAGTAAATATTAGCCCATGGTTATTGTGGCCTAGTTTTAAAAAATAGGTTATTGCAGCCACTAGTTAACCGCGGAAAAAGAACTACAATGACTACAAGCAAAAAAAAACAAGAGAACAAGGAAATAAATAAGCAAGCAACTAACGCTAGGCCATCACGGCTATTACACATATTACATCCACTGGGCATCAAAGTTTGCCACCAGTGCAAATATAGGGAACAAAGCAGCATATCATATACACTGGCCGTCAAAATTGGCCACCAGTGCAAATAAACGCGACAGCAAAACAAGAGCATAAGTGAAACAACTTCAGAAGAGCTCAAGAAACGTTATCCTGGGTATCCACCATGCTGGCAATAAGCTTAGCAAGCTGATTAGCTTTGTCCTGTTTGGCGCTAAAATCCTCCAACGCTTGCTGTTGCACCAGAAAGTATGCATCTGAATGCTCCAGGAACTTCCGTAGTCCTTCCGCTTCTTGTCGCACCACAACTGATCGATGTCTTTCAGCTTGTAGTTGAGACTCAAGAAACCAAACTGATTCAGACAGTGAGTTTGAATAGCTTGTGCAAGCGGTAGTGGCCAGTAACTCCAACACTAAACCAAGACAAGATGTGTCACTATCCTGAACCTTATCTGCATTACTTCCTTTAGCGTTGCTTAATAAGGCACTCTTCCTCAATATTCTATCAGCATTCTAAAAGAAGAAACAAGCAGACACATAACAAGTTTAGCATGTACTAGTATATGAAACTCATTTCGGTGAACTAGTTCATTAGTAAGGTGGACAAGATTAAACTACCAAGTCTTGTATTGCCAAGTACTAGTACATAATAAAAACATCAAACAAACATATATATATATATATATATATATATATGTCCTATGGTAGGAATGGAATCTTAAATTAGAACAGTTGTTCTTCAGGTTTAGGCACTTGTTCTACATGAACAGAGTACAGTAAGATGCAAGAATATAATACTTAAAAATAGAAAATGAGCTCATAGACCTTACCACATTCTTTGTTCGGGACCAGTACAGAAACAGGCGTTCCCAATCATCGTCCAGTAAATGTGTCTCAGGAGAACGTAATGGAATTTGATGAGTTTCTTTGCCGATGAAGTACGTTTTCTTTAGGTAATTCCGATACTGCCACCAAGCATTCTTAAAGATAGCAGAGGTATTAGCACAGGTTACCTCATCCCGAGTTTCCAAATCTGTCCTTCTCTATAGAGAAAAATGGGAAAATTTGTTGTATTATAACCATCATGGAGGTAGGATGTATGGGACGAAGCAAAGTAATTGCCATGAATAACATTACTTACACATAACTCCTGGACAAACACCTGCAACTGGCATTTTCCTTCATCTTCAGTATAACATTTCCAAGATGGGAAGATACGCACATACGATTTAACAACATCAAATGCGATTGATGCTAAACTACGACTAGCTGGTTGTGCTTCCTCCATAGGAATAGGCGTACTAACTGGTGGAGTTGGGGTTCACCGTGATAGTACTGGCCCTTTGGGCACTGGAGCTGCCTTACTAACTGCTCTTGTTTGGGAGCTCTATGGTGGAGATGGTGCTATGTAAACAGGAACTGGGTTATTATCGGCTGGGGTTAGATTCGGTGAAGCTGGTTCTCTGTCCATCGTAGTAGGGGTACAATCAGCAAGAGTTTGGGTTATGTGTGGTAGGGCTGGTTCTTGTGCATGTACAACCGGGCTGCTATCTCCACCAAGAGGTAGCACTGTTTTATTTGAAGACCGCGTTTTTAGTCCACTAGATACTGGCATCACCCGCTCCAATTCAAATGGCTGATAAACAGGAAACATAGTTGAATGTACAGACATTGTATGAGAGACAGATGCAATAGATAGTGTGGGAAAAAGAGGGCATGAAATAGTTGACATGTATATTGTTTAACTAAAACGGACAACATGACATAATTTCACATATATGATGTCTATCTAAACTGGATAGCATAGCATAACATAATTCAAAGATATGATGAATAACTAAACAGGATCGCATGACATAATTCACATACATGTTATCTAAGTAATCAGGATCGCATCATTTAATTCACATATGTGATTTATATGCTAAACAGAGGGCATTCGTTATGATGTCTGAACTAAGAACATGGTGTTGAATATTGTGTATATGATGTCTAAACTATGCAATGCAAGACACCGTATGCATGATATGAGCAGTATAACCGTGCCAAGTTAGAGCATACACCTCAGTGGGGGAATAGGACTGGTCATCTGTCTCTGAATCCATCTCTGAGGAGCTATCAGGACCCAACAAGAGATCTGCTTCGACAGGTAGCATTGTCTTCTCTGAAGGCCTTGTTTTCACTCCAGATTTTTCCATCTCCCACCCAAATGGCTGACTCACAGGAAGAGTAGTTTAATGTACAAACATTGTCGACAAATGGAAATGTAATGAAGAAAAGGATGGGCAAGATATCATTCAAATATATGATCCCTGGTTAAACAGGATGGCATTGCACATTTCACATATATTATGGCTGGCTAAAAGACATGAGACTACATAATTCCCATATATGATATAGAAACTAAACAGGTGGCATTGTAGAACATGTCTAAACTAAGCAGATGACATATATGATGTCAAAAGTAGGCACTGCAAGGCAACATATGCATGATATGACTAACATCATCATGCCAAGGTAGAGCAAACACCTTGGGGGTTAAATAGGAGTGGTTAGCGGCGTCCGAATCCGCCTTAGAACAGATATCTTCCTCTGGATTACAATCTGGAGAGGGGTGGGGAGGGTTTGCCATTGAACCCACCATGGAGCGATGTCTACATGACATTGTATTGCCGTGCAAAACTCTTCTCTTTTTCTCTACATGTTCAGCATGACTATGTACAATATCTGACATGCATACGAAAATATATGGTGAGATTATGTAAGGAGAGCATGCAGAAATTTAGAGTGATGGTAACAACCAGTGGATCGATGTTTTTCCGTTGAACCAAAATAGCCCTAATGGATCGACATGAATGTATAATAATAAGTGATGCAACAAGTGTACATCCTCTTTGCCGTAGCCGTGTCGACCTCAGCATCATTGGGTTGGTTGCTGAAGTAGTTGAGGCAGAGGTGGCTGTCGAAGGTGTCGAGGAAGATCTGAGGAATCTGTACACGGCGTCCAGGGCACTGCTCTGTTGTGATGGATCGTTCTGTCGTTGGAGCAGCTCCGGTGAGCCGTAAGACGTCAAGGCTGAAGCAGCACAAGACAGACATCGTCAATCTCAAGTGGGATTCTAATAGCATCTCCAATAGATGATGTAAAATGGATGTAAAATTAACATCACCAAAAACCACATGACTACAACAAATGAGGTAAAAACTGTTGACTCTGAACTTAACCGTCGAAACTGAAATTTACTGTGGAATCTGAATGCTACTGTTGAAACTGAACGCAATGGTAGCACAGAGGCACTTGACATATAGTTTAGGGAGGGCATGCAGTTCATCTTCAACCTGCACCCCCCCTGAGCCGCCAGCCACCACCGGCCAAACCGCCGGCCCCACCGCTGCCTCGCCGCCCCGAAACAACTCGCCACCGCCGCCCCGGCCAGCCCTCTAGGCCCCCGCCCCCACCCTGAACCGTAAGATAGATAGTGGGGTACATCTCCGGCGAGCCGCCGTCCCCGCTGCGGGTGGTTCTTCATTAACTCCGGCGAGCCCCCCCAACCCCTGAAAATCGACTAACCCAAAAGTCGATTCAGTCGATTGAAGTGTGGCTTAATCGGAGCAGAGCAGCAGTACGAGCGAGGGGGAGAGCAGCAGCAGCAGCTGGGCGAGTGAGCGATCGAGTGAGATTCGGAGCAGCAGCAGCAGATCCGGCTGGTATGGACGCCACCACCGAAGGGGCCTCACACTGGGGGAGAGCCGCCGTGGAGATGTCGCCCGTGGCGCCAGCTTCAAGGTAGCCGCTCCATGGGGGTGCGGGATGGAGCACCGTCGACGCCGGGAGGTCGAGTTAAGGGGAAGGTGCGATGCGATGAGTGTACAACCTCTTTGGTGGCGCCGAGTAGGCCTCGGCTTCATCCGAGGAGTCGGTGAGGATGCTGCGGTTCCGGTGGAGCAGGTTAAGGCGGCGCTATGGGGATGGAGCAGCCGCGATAGACGAGGCAATCGTCGAAGAAGCTCCTTGGAGGTGGAGGATGGGGCGGCTAAACCGGCGGGACGGCGAGATGGACGACGGATCCTCATCTGGGGAGGTGGATGAGGGACGTCGAGCTGTTGCGATGGACGACGTCGTCGGGGAAGAGGCTTCGGCTGGGCGGCGATTACGTGGCTGACGGAGGAGGATGGGGTTTCGCGGCTGGAGCAGAGAGGTTATGGTGGCCTGGGATTTCGAATGGCAAAAAGGGGGCGATGGGAGGGGGTGAAGCATGACTTAGGAACGCGCTTGTCCAAAATGTAGGGTGTGTTACAAAAGTACCCCCCAGCGATTTGAACTAGCGGCCCTTTCGGCTCAGGGTTAGAAGGGGGGTTTCGCGTGTCGGGATTTGGCAGCTGGAGGGAGTTTTCGCGCGCGTTGTAATTTCGGGATACCAACGCGCGGGTTGTGAAGGCGCCAGTTTTGGGAGCACGATATCTGAATTTTCGGGATATAACAAGACGCGGGTTGAATTTTAGGGACAATCCTAACATGTAGTAATATTGTACTTGTACATACCAAATCTATTCGCACTTCCCTCAATCAAAAAGAAAACGAAAAAAATAAAAATATTCACACCACACAAAGAGAGAGTCTTGCCCCGTTTTACTATACAAATGCTATTCAAAGCTACTCCCTGCTTCCATCTATATAGGGCTTAATGCGTTTTTGATGCTAACTTTGACCAAATATTAGAGCAATGATATATGACATGCAACTTACACAAAGCACACCGTTAAATTCGTCTGTGAAAGGTTCTTTCAATGATATAATTTTCACATTGTGCATGTCATGTACTATTAATCTTGTAAATAGTCAAAGGTGGCCTTAAAAATCTCATTACGCCCTATATAGATGGAAGGAGGGAGTATGAATCCATGTTATGTCCGATTAATTTTTTTTGTTTGCTGTATAATGCATGTAACCTACTCATACCAACATTTTAGTACATTCCAAATGTCTATACTACCACTGCAATTCGAACTAAATTTGAATTCGTTTCTCTATTTTAATAAGAATCTACAATCATGATTGTTGCCAACTTCAACCATCATAGTTTCCCTGCTATCCGCCAGATATAAATTAGACGGCCTATAATGCAGGATGGCAAGCACACCATCATCAACAACTCCATTTTTTATAAGAGTGGAGATAAAATATATTAAATGTAGTATACCATATTCATAACCACACCATGTGTATCACCGAAACACTATGATAAATTCTTCTAATATCCGAATTCGCTTTTTATAATGAAGTATATATGATCTCTATTCGTCTTTTACACCCACACAACCGTCTTATCTTTGTAGCTAGCGCTAACTTTCTCTTGTGCATGCACATGCCCGCATCCCTCTCACCCTCCCTCAGCATTCTCTAGCTCCATCGCGCAAATTCGTCTTTTCACTTTAGGTCGTTCACCCACGGTGTGTGTAGGCCCCCCAGCTCCTTCTTTACGGCACACATCGACCGATATGCCTCTCTAGCCAGGTGTGCCTAGCACAAACACAAGCTTCCCCTCTTCTCTTGTCACCGTCCATGCCTCACTCCCACCGCACTTTTCATCGTTCTCGTACTCGCACACTCCTCCCCCTCGATATAGTATGCCTCTCGTACCACCTCCTACATGCATCCCTCTCTCTCTATCCTTCTCCTCGTGCCTCATTTGCTTCTAACACACACATGCATGTATACCGATCGATCTCCCAACATATACCTAGATTGACTTTAACTACCCCCCATCGATCGACATACCTCACTAGTTATGTCTCTCCTTTGTCTTACAAAGGGCGATTGATATTCCTATGTAGTTACGTCTGCTTACCACAGCCACATCGTCCCCCCTCATCATTCGTGCATGCATCCTGACCCATCTCTCACACGCACGTGCACAGACAACAAGCAGCCATCTCCTCTCTTATTGATATTGCGAGCGTGCCCTCCGTTTGTCTAGCAAGCCTATCCCACCATTTGTTAGAAGCAACTACACTACCACCCCCTCCAGCACTCTAGCTCTGTCTCTCTCGCAACCTTATTCATCTCCTGCACATATGCATGGATGTCGATCGATCTCCCTTAATACATGAGGCAGATCGATCTCCTTAATACATGAGGTAGGCCTCTCTCCTCCTCCACACATATACCAGCCATTGTACCTCTATAGTTAATTGGGCCTCCCTCTTCCCCCACCACACACCGATAGTCGAGCGCTGCAGGTAGGTATCCATGCCACATAGACAAGTTTCACATGTCCCATCTCACGTTCCAGTAGGCTAGCCACTCTATATCTTTGACCTGGGAACACACAAATTCGATGGCACTCTTTATCGATCGCGCGCGCACACACACACACATCATCCCTCTCTTCGATTCTATGGACACCTCAAGCTGATGATACCTCCACTCTCTTCTCGTGGATCGCCCCCTCTATATATATGTTATATCCAGGACTCTATTTCACACACATTGCATATGTTAAATTTTTTGATTGACACCCCCCACAAAAAAAACTCTGAAGAACCCACACACTATATCTCTCTAGGTTTGTATCTTTCTCACACAACCCCACGTAGGTGGTGTACGTATACAATAAGAGAATAGATGCACCGTGCACGTACTCAAGCTTCATGCCCAGCCACACCCACGCCGGTACACGGTGGAGCTCATTTCTTTACGAAATGGCAGCCCACGTGCTAATTTGAACGCCTGTAGCGGTTGTTTGCCTAGGGAGGTTGTGTACCACGCGTGCACGAAACAAAGTTCGACGACTTGACGCGTTGCCGCATTATTTTTAAATAAAGTTATAGGGCTCAATGGCACGTACACAGAATACAAAACGATTTTTATGGAGGAAAAGGTAGACCGCTCTTCAGAGTATCTCACACAAGGCTCTGGTGACCTCTCTCTCTCTCTCACCGTTGGTCACTGATCCGGCCGCATCCCGTTCGCCGTGGGAAAGGGAGTGCGGTGGCCTCTCTCTCTCTCTCACCGTTGGTCACTGATCCGGCCGCATCCCGTCCGCCGGGGGAAAGGGAGTGCGGTGGCCTCTCTCTCTCTCACCGTTGGTCACTGATCCGGCCACATCCCGTCCGCCGGGGGAAAGGGAGGAAGTGCATCGTTTCTCCGTTCGACGGCGCCGAGGCAGCACATCCCGATCTGCGGTACACGTCGTTCTCTTTGAGCAAGCTCCGGCGCGGCAGGGCCTACGCCACCTGCTCGCAGATTCCGCCCGCCACCGCTCACCTAGTTACATCCTGATGACCTCCCGGTATCCCCTTCGGCCTTGCTCCATTGCCCGTTTTCCCACGTCGCTGCATGTGGATCTTCCATAGTTCTTTGACCAAAACGTAGCTCGTCTGGCGTACTTTCCATATTGCATTCTCGTGCTCACACCGTTTTAGACAAACACAATCGTGTTGTTATCTTCCCTTTGGACAAGGAATATGCTTCTTTTTTGTCGTCGCATGTGTCATCAACTGTTATTGGCCAGTAATTGTTTCCTTTCTACCTCTTTTTTTGCAAACAGGGCTATCCATTTCACCTTGTTGCTATTGCGACCTTTTGGTGAACTGCACAAATTACTTTTTTCTTAAGAGTGTTTTGTGCAGTTGTACTAAAATGTCACACGGGCAACGTCTCTACATTTCAGTGTGACTGTACAAAGGGAGATTGGTTTTGCTCTATCCTCCTCATCCAACTCCGAGCCTAATTTTCTCCAACTAGTTAGTCTTAAGAGAGACTGCAAAGGTGACCGGCTTCTATTTTTGTGTTTATTATTTCATCAGTAGTCCTCTTTTATCGTAATCACACTTGATATCTTTGGAACAGGGACGCTCAGCTCTATTTTAGTGGAACTGCACAAAATGATCGGAATGTTGTATGCTCTAGACAGCCACTTTTTTCCCAACATGCCTTGTTGATTTAGAAAGACCTGGGGGGACGTTGCTGCTAATGAAAGCATGGATCAATTTTAATTTAACACCTTCTCACAACTTTGTCTTCACTTGTGATGTAATTATTAGCTCTGATCTGCTAATAATTTACATGTATTAGCAAGGAAGTTATTTTTTTTATTGTTTCTGAAAGAGCATCCATGGCAAGACACGCGAAACAAAAGATGAAAGCTCACACCATTGTACAATTTCATGTCGCTGGAAAATTATTTGTATAGTACGTCAATTATGTAAACAAATGATGGAAGCTTGATAGCATTGCCAGAAGCCTCTTCATCATCCGGGTCCATGTGCCATGCACAAAATTATACTCCTTCGTTCCTAAATATTTTTCTTTTTATAAATTTCAAACGGGCATATTTTAGAGTGTAGATTCACTCATTTTGCTTCGTATGTGTACTCCCTCCGTTCCTAAATATTCTACTCGTCTTAATAGAGATTTCAACAAGTGACTACATACGGAGCAAAATGAGTGAATCTACACTCTAAAATATGTCTATATACATCCGTATGTGCCAGTCCATTTGGAATATCTAAAAAGACAAATATTTGAGTAGTCACTTGTTGAAATCTCTATAAAGACAAATACTTCGGAGTATATTTATGAACCGAGGGGGTAGTGCACAACCGCATGGGAGACTCAGCATGGTCGTTGTGCCGCATTAATAGTGAGTAATGAGCAGTCAAATCATAAGCCCCACATTTCCCACTGTAAGTTGCTCTGAAGTAGCAACCATCAATACGCTCTTCTTTGAATCCGCTCATACTACTCCATCCGTCACTGTTTATACAGCGCGCTTCAGAAAAAAGAAAAAAAAATCTGTGGGACCAAGGCGACTAGCGATCAGCCTGAAAAATAGCATTGGTAGTTATAGCACGGCATCTATTACTAGAGGGAATAATGCGTACACACATGCATGCAGTGCTTCCACCCCGGGTACACACATGCATGCACTCCGTAGTAGTACAGTACATGGAGAGAAAATTGTGGACTTGATTGCAGTTACCACGCCCTAATTAATTGAGCATTAAACCAAACGCGTCTAAAGTCTCTCTGGTGGTGGAAATGCATTGAGAGAAAAGCATCATAATGAAGCGCGCCCTATAAACTATGACGGAGGGTGGAGTAGTATGAAGGTGCAAAACCAAGTATGCGTACTACTGCACTTGGCACTTCGCCCCTTCGTGAAGTCGAATAATGATGGTACTCCGCATGTTGGGTACTATAGTGTATGCCTCTGACAATCTGACACCGAATGGACTGATGCATGTCCACCGAGGGTATGTTGCATTAGTCAAAAGGCGTAAGCGAGCTTCACCTTGTCCAGCAAGCTTCTCCTTGTTCTGCCAGTTGATAGGACACACCAAAAAGTAGTGCTAGCCCATACTCCCTCCCTTCTGGTTAATATGGCTTAATCTTTTTTGCGGGTAAATGAGAGAGCTTTATTCATATATAAGCATTCTTAGGACGATCAGCCAAGACACTGGTCACTAGGAAGCGAGGTACCCCGCAAAAAAGAAGTAGGAAGCGAGGTGTTTCATCAAGCCAGCTCTCGGCCACATTCAAAGTGCTGCAAGCACGGTTCGCACGAAGATGCACCGCAAGGTTTGCTGACCTGTTTACATGCTGAATAACAGAAAAATAGGAAATATTACTGAGCGCTACTATTTGTAACAGGACATGAGCCAGAATTAAACGAGAATTGTGGCAAGTGTTCCATGTAATCAACTTCGATTATCACATGCGAGAACCCTCGAAGAGAACCAAATGTGTTGAAGATTGCTTTATCACATTTTAAAATTATAATAAGAGTGCAGACGCTCCTCCATCCGGTTCCTAGTACTAGTATAGTACGTACCTTTATGGACTATAGTAGTAGTACTAGTAAACTTTGCGCATGGCTGTTTGGGAAGTCGAACAATAATAGCACTAGTAGTATAGTTAATGCTTCTGGCAATCTGACACCGAATTAACTGTTGCACGTCCACCGCCTGAGAGAGGGAGAGCTTGCATTAGTCAAAAGTTTCTCCTTAGCCTGCGAGCC